>NW_019735493.1:0-49099 GCF_002891405.2 Cryptotermes secundus | reverse complement strand
GCACTTTGCCACCCCGCGTGTCTTCCCCCCCCCCCCCCACCCATCCGCGGGAAGCCACTGTTGGATGATTTACTGAATCGTGTGCTCGAGCCACAAGATCTTGGGGGCCGTCACATTTGAAATGTCATCAAAAGAAACCTTTGAAGAAAAAATGTCAAAGTTCCCTCTTGTGTTCGGGTTGACAAAAGAATCGTGCACGAAGAATGAACACTGTTCATAAGTGGGTTAACACAAGAGATATTACCATATAACGTCGCTTAGTGACAACGTCGAGTTTCTTAAAGAGGAGAGACTAAAACCTTGATCCAGGAAATGAGGTCCTAAAGGCAAGCATCCGGAATCACGTTTCTTAAATCGATTTGCCAGAGACTCGCAACCAGAAACCAGTTTCTTAAAGACTTAAAACCACAAACCGGTTTAGATAATCTATTCTGTTATGACTCGGAATAATGGAGAGGTAATTTTCAATCGTAACTGGTAGCGTAGTTGGTTGAGGCACTATGCTACAAGCCGTAAGGTCGCGGGTTCAAGTCCCGATGAGGTCATTGGATTTTTTTTTTCAATTGACCTAATCCTTCCGGCCGCACTATGGCCCTGGGGTTCACTCAGCCTCTAACAGAAATGAGTACCAGGAATTAATTAAATAATTTCCCTGTGGAGTAAGGCGCGGCCGGTGCGTAAGGCTGACAACCTTACCGCCATCTTTGAGCCGATTGTCTAGATAATGTGGGAACCTCAACGTCTCACAACCCTATGGGCCTCCACGGCCTGTTACAGGGATAGTTTTACTTTTTTCACTTTTAGTTCCAGAACTTGTCTTTAGCCCAATCAGAAAGAATCCTGAATAACTTCGTCTAAGTTCCCATTTGACACTATAAATTTATCAGTCTACAAACTTACTACAACATTAACCGGCCTCAGAACTCCGTCTTCCGGAATTAGCGAGTATTGATCCCTCGGAGTCTACAGCTAATTAGTTAGCAGTCCGTATTTCTGTGATAAATTACATTTCTACTTACTTTACTTTGGTTGAGGCACTATGATACAAGCCGGAAGGTGGCGGTTTCAAGTCCCGATGAGGTAATTGGGCTTTTTTTCAATTGACCTAATCCTTCCAGCCGCACTATGGCCCTGGGGTCGACTCAGCCTCTAACAGAAATGAGTATCAGGAATATTCTTGGAATGTTCTTGGGGGTAAAGGGCGGCCAACGCGTAGCGGCTGACAACCTTACCGCCATCTTTGAGCCGATTGTCTAGATAATGTGGGAGCCTCAACGTCTCATACCCCTATGGGCCTTTACGGCCTGGTACAGGGATAGCTTTACTTTACTTAATCCGTTCCTCTTATACCTTTACGGTGTCGATTTTTTTTTTCATTTTGATCATTTTACGGACGGGAGGACTCCTTGGACGAGTGACGAGTTCGTCACAAGGTTTCTACCTAAACACAGGACACATAAACACGGAATAAACGCATATACATACCAAACATCCATTCCTTGTTATGTTTCTAACAATATATAAATCAATAAATATCTAATAATTAATCGACATAAAACGTTAATCGGTTTACTACAGGTGCCGTGGCCGAGATTGGAACCGAGAACGCATAGAATACAAATGAGAAAAGTTACCGCTTAAAACAACTTATTTGGTCGCTCCATTTCAAAGGCTTCATGGTCTTCACGTTCCAGGACTCAAAGGCGTGAAATACGTACATATTCCTTGAGGAGGGAAAGAGGACTGCTCCTACGTGAAACAGCAAAAGTAGACGTTTCATAACGATAAAGGGTAAAGAACACATGCCTTAGGCGAGATTCGAACCCAAGACCCCTACAACGCCTCATCAAACACTTCGATGCCAGTCCACGGGCTTGACGGGTGAAACTGCAGCCACGTGGCTTTCAACTATCTCCTGTTTCCTACAATATGTATAGCTTAGCTGTTAATTTCGTATCGAAATAAGTAAATCTGGTAGAGCAGAAGGTCAGGGTCCACAGATTTACCTGGTAATGAAAACAAACTGACACACACACATCGCATTGTTATATCAGCAGGTGTCGGTACTGAATAATTCATTAGTTTATCGACGTCTTTGTGAAGACGCAGGGCAGCATTTACACTTTCTTTTTTATTACTGTTCCAAGAATAAACATCCTTTGAATCTGTCAATTACACAGCAGACTGGATCGTAAATTTTTACAGATCGTACAGCAAATGTTACCTATAATTTAGTCGCTGTGTCTGTTCAATAGGAATTTTATGCGTGACTTCCTAATATTGGTAATGCCATGAGGCTTTCTTGGTGTATACATACACTGTGTCTGGATCTGCATTTCGCCACGAGTCCTGCAATGCCATTTGTCATATTCGATCTAGCAAAAGATTAGTTACTGGATGTCACACTGTGTAGTTTGACAGAAACTAACGTTTCGGTGAAGCATGTTACCTCCATCTTCAGGGTAGAAGACCCACTCTTCAGCCATGACGAGACAGGCTAATGACAATGACGTAGGTTAAAGTCTTCTATGTGTAATGCCGTGTAATCTGGTGAAACTTTATCAAAGTTTCGGAGGTACCTGCTGCCTCCAACTGAATACAAACTGGCTCAGGATATGGTCATAACAGACGAAGAAGAAAATAAAAAATAAATATTAAATTGAACATATTTTACGGTCTACATCCTCCACAACCCACTAAACGGAATGCAGGCGTCGCGAGGCCTTGACGTTCCTGTCCTGCATTCTGAAAAGGGTGCTTTAATAAACGCTGTACGTTTCTTGAAGTACGGGTCCACTACCGCAGGGAATTTGAGGATCCTATGTTAGATGTCACTAGTGTCGCTCCTTCGTCGGCACTGCGCAAGATCGAGCAAGCTGGTCTGGACGGTAACGCTTCAAACATATAAAAAAGGTGATAGTTTCGAATCTACTCAGAACATAGATTATCGTGATATTTTCGTGGCTTTTCTCATTCCCTCCAGGCGTATGCCAAGGAAGTAACTTTAAATTTGTCACAATCGCTTCCTTCCACCCCTTTCAAATCATTATTCAGTAATCACGATACAAACGTATACTACATTTAAAATAAAGTTCGCAATGCCTCCATGTTGATATTGTTAAGGGTGTGAAACTAGAAAACAAAATGGTTGGGTGAGTTCTAGAAGCATAGCGATAATACAAAGTTCCGCGAGAAACCGTGAGGTCCTTCAATAATTAAGCAAGTTACAATAAAATAAGGAAAATTATATTTAAAACAGCGCTAACAATCAGATTCTGTAGGTGTAAAAATACCTCATTTCAGACGCAAATGCATAATGTAAGCCACCATATAAAGGTCAGAACCATGAATACAGACCACAGTGAACTATTTCTATTGTTAGATCAATTCATACGAACAGTCACGGTGATGCTTTATCCTTAGAATAACAACTGTCAAACAACGAGCTCCCAGAAACTGTACATCTATTGTTAAGTCGATAAAAACTGGCAATGGTCCCGAATCCGTAAAGACCTCCACTGAGTGCTACGTAACTGCTGCTCCAATACCGATGAGAAATCACACAAACCTTATAAGAATAAAACAGTATTCCAAAAGCTAGTATACTTTATAAAATATACTGTAGCGCGTTGACCCGTTACCGGGTAACGGCCTCGAAACAATATCCGCTGCTAAGGAAGAGATTCTTAGCAAGCAAACATAGGCAGCCGTTACTGAGTAACGCCTTCACAAACAAGCATGTTCTCAAAGAAGACCGGAGTAAAACAATGAGTGATGTTTTCTACGCGGTCCATGCCGAGAAGTTATCCCTGAGACGGGTTCCGAAGTTCGTCAGAGAAAACCTAGTGCCTGGTTGGTATAACCGGGCCACTTTGATTCTGGGGGGATATAAATACGGGGACCTGGCTGTCCAGTTTGGGGAGTCTCGAATCTGACAGTAAAATGTGGTCATGCGTCCCGCAGCACTGGGACCTGAGAATGACTGCGCTGGCGAGGCCCAGCAGCAAATTATAAACGACAGACCTACCCTCTCGTCAGAGAGAATGTTACATAAAGACTGTAACCGCAAGTGTTCAGTTGGAAAACATTACTGGTCGTGAGTCTCAAGGGGCTTGTCGCCGAAACGAACTGAATGGCGATAAACCGCCAGTCGTAAAGTAACTCTGAGTTCGTTAGAGTTGTGAGGAAGTCTGTGAAGAGAAGACTTAGTCGGTGCAGTTGAGAACGGAAGCTGAAAAATCTCCATTGTTAAGATCCGTTACCGGGAAACGACTAGTGACAGGAATCTGAAAATACATAGCGTGTGCTATGTGTGAGAATTAGCGATAGTGTTATACTTAACTGTAGTTATGACCTGATTAATTGGTCAATAAATACAATCTCCAATCGAAAACCTAGTCGACAGTCACACATACACGTGACAATATGAAGCATATTTCCTTTTTTAAATAAAAGTTCAGAAAAAAAAGATCAAAATGTAGGGCCTGCACATCTATCCATCCAAATATAAGATCATAAATTCTGAATTCTAAACACTTTATTTCAGTATCTGTGCAGATCTCCTGAGCTAATACAACTTCAGTAACTAAGCAAACCGTTTCGTATGTTCTTTAACGATGCTGTATTAGTTGTAGAGTTACCCACAAGGTATCAGATAAGATGAGATGGTACAGTAGATAGGGGTTAGGAAGGAGGTTGTTATAGTCTGTTTGAAGGTGGGCATACGGAGTACTATAGAATGATTCGAATGGGCAGACTAAGGGTATCACGAAAATAGTCTACTATAAGAAATAATACAAAGAGAACATCAGAACGGGAACAATCGCTATCTAACAGCAAGCAAACGTGGCAGTCTTGCACAGGACACGATACAATATACATAATAACTTTACCACCGTTGCTCAAAAAGAAAAATAGAACATTAACATCACCCAAAAAAAAACAAACTCCGTGGCCTGTAGTCCGCAAGCAAACTATACCGACCGAGCGACTGCGGCTTGTCAGTGAAGTTAGTGCCAACTTTTGCGGAAAGAGGCTGTCGCGTGGTCAGCGCAACGGATCCCCACGGCCGTTAATCTCGCTTTTCTAGACCGGAGCAGCTATTTCCTGGAAATATCTCCTCAATTATCATCACGAGGCTGAATGGACCCCGTTCCAGGCCCACTACTTCTCAGAAAATCTGGTAGCGCCAGAAATCGAACCCGGGATCTCTGGATCTGTATCCAGGAACTCTGACCACTAGAACACAGAGGCGGTCAACGATGATCCAGCTGGATCGAAACACGTAGCAAGCATACAGAATAAACAAATGTTAATGCAGTGATACTGGTTTGTTTATTACGAACCTATTGTGTATAACAGTACGTACTGTAAGAGCCCGTAACCCCGGGTGAGATTCTAAATTGGTACACAGTACCAGGTTAGAGAAGTACTGCTACATCAGTGTCATCGGTTGTCGATTGGAGGCCATGATTTATGTACGTGCGTGCGTGTTCTTGAAGGGAATTCCTGACTAACGCAATAAAGTTGAGTTGTTAAGTTGTCCCTGTGCTTAATTAATTAAGCACTATACCATGAAGACACATGGGAGAGTTGATGTACAGACCACATATTCTTGACTTCGGCACTAGTTGGAGTTGAGTGGTTAGCTTCATGCCTCGGCCACTTTAACTCCAGTACCCATTGGCTAGGAGGCTGGGTGGGCCCCAGAACCGATCTGAATAACGTGGAAAGAAGAAAATCTTACCCTTACCGGGACTCGAACTCCGATCCCTCGGTCGTCGAACCCGTAGCCAGTCACTATACCTAGCTATCCCGGTTCCCCATTAAGAAGATAAAGAAAAATATGTCTCTCATATGAACGAAGAGTTTTTTTTGTTTTAAAACATGGTTAACATTAAACAAGATTCGTACTTTCACTGCTCGTTGTTAGGTGCGTTTGCAGCCTTACATTTTCTTACAAAAACATGGCATTCAGCGCATCATACGACCCAGACAGGAAAGGAACTCTACTCAGGTGAGCCCCTCAGTAAAATTATTCTCAAACCACGGATGAGAAAATATCACCTCCTCTAGTACCGACTGACATGGCAGACATGCATAAGATGTAAGTTGTAATGGAGGAAAGCTACGTTTAAGTACATTATCTGAGATGGCAGTTACACTGTTGGGATCTGTATTGATCCAAGCAAAGACTGCCGAACATCACAGTTTGTTCCTCAAACTTGTGAGTTCAATCCTGGGTCTGCCTGCTCCCAGAGGAGGCGCCTCGGAGAACTAACGAACCCTTTCCTTTTAATTCTTGAGAAAAGAAGAACTGCACCGAAATTGTTCTTCGCACTGTCTTAGATTACTTGCAAATAACATTAGAAAATAAGTCAGAGTAGGAAGGAAGAGAATAAATGACAAAATATATAAAAAGGGAATTAATATTGTGACATGTAGACTCAGTTATAGGCAACGCCCGAAATACGCGCATGCAACAATACAAAAGGAATTGCAGGAAGTGTTTTCCATGTTGTCCGCGCCATGTCCATTCATAGGCAACGGGTCGCTAACACGTTCCCGCAGAAGCGTAATGTGGAACTATAGGACATATGTTGCTAGGCAATGGCGTGGTAAACAGGATCTGTCAAAAAAGAGGATGTGTTCTCTATGGGTCCACCTCGAGACTATATAAATAGTACAGAATCGAATCAAATCAGGATGAAGAGAAAGAGAACGGGAACGAGTCTTAGGCAGCCATTTATTGTGAACTGTTGTAATTGATTGTGATTAAGAGAGATTGTAAAACAAGGCGTTAATAAATCCAATCATCCAATCCAGAACCCGCTATTGTTAGTCACGCAGCCATAAATCTGTGGCAATATCAAGGTTCCACCAAATGCAACAATTTAATATTTAAAAAGCCTTACATGTTTGGCCATCAACATCAGAAGAAGGCAAGTCTGTAAAGGAGACATTTTACATGTATGATAAGTGAGAATGACGAAGGCTCAGAATCTCTCTTACAGAGAGGGAATTCAAAACTAAAAATGCCGTGGCTTTTAGTCCGCAAGTGAACTATACCGACCGAGCGAAGTCGGCGAAGTTAGTGCCAACTTTTGCGGATAGAGGGTGTCACGTGGTCAGCGCAACGGATCCCCACGGTCGCTAATCTCGGTTTTCTAGACCGGAGCCGCCATTTCCTCGAAATAGATCTTCAATTAATCTCACGAGGCTGAGTGGACCCCGTTCCAGAATCACTACTTTTCAGAAAATCTATTATCGCAGAATCGAACCCGGGACCTCTGGACCTGTAGCCATTAACTCTGATCACTAAATAAATCAAAAAGAAAAGTAATGAATGAAGGATGGTCTAGAAATAAAAGAAGAAAATGGAAACAACCCTATTATGGTCTTCAGGGTTACGGTACCTTGTAGTCTTGTAAGCGGTTATCAGCGTTTCGGCGAAACATGGTGCCTCCATCTTCAAGATGAAGAAAAATAAAAAACAAGCATTAAAAGGGACAGAAATAAGAGACGATAAAAAAATACTTCATTAGATTATTCGACCCTTTACAAGTGACTGCCCAGTTACACATAAATAACTGCCGGTTAACTGAAACGAACATAAATTAACCAAAAATTATTCAACTTCGTCCTGTTTAATGTATGACATCTGTGTAAACCACAACCACTCAGCTGTTATGCAGCACATGTAGCGAGATGTGCCGGAATCTTGTTACGCAGATATCTCTCGCGTTTTCAGCGACCTTTTGATGCGGTTGCGAATGTAAACCTACATTTTACCTGCAGTAACGAGAGAACCCGGGCACAAAACCCTGTGATTAAATATTTATTCAGTGTCTTGTTTGATTGTGGTTATAGTCACGGCTCGGGTTTGTTAGCTGCATATAAACAGTGTAGACTTACACAATATCCACACACAAAATTATACTGAGACTAATTTTGGTCGGCTCATACATAATAGCCCAATCGGTATAATGATGTTCAAGGGGCTGGACGTTCAGACCGGCTCTGGGGCCCATTAAGCCTCCTACCCAATGGATACCGGGGACTATTTCCCCGGGGGTAAAGCGAGGGGTGGAGTCCAACTGGGTCCACTCGGCACGGCCACTTATTGTAGGCTGCCCCGGGTGATTATGATGATGGAGAATTTGGTGGAATGAATATTGGCAGGGGAGACCGAAGTACGCGGAGAAACCCCGCCCCAGCGCCACTTTGCCCACCACAAATTCCACTTGACCAGACCCGGGATCGAACCCGGGCCGCCGCGGTGGAAAGCCAGCGACTAACCGGTTGAGCTATGGCGCGGCCTCCACTCACCCCCATCTTGTGCCGAGGTCAAGAACAGTGGGGTTATATTTCCTCCCCTCCCCATAATTCTTCATGGCGTGATACTTTATTGATTGAGTAAAAACTCAACTTTACCTTACCTACCCTAACTACACGAACATATAGTGCAGGGCGGCAAATTTTCAACTACTGGGACCCTTTGCGGCAACTTTATTTGTTTCATACTCGTGTTACCAAGAAATATTGGCACGGATAAATAAACACCTGAGAAACTGTATACTTAACGCGTAGCCAATCCACGGATGTATCACTTATTCGCCGTCAGTGATGCATAAACGTTTCTGTGGTCGATATAGCGCTGCATCGATATATTCATTCACAAAAGAAATGCATGGAATAAGGAAACACGTACTTTAACGTAAAAGATATTTACACAATAAAATTAATGAAATTTACTAACACTAACAACTACTATTAAAAGTGCATACAATATTATCATTATTAATTTAAAAAAATTTAAACGTATATTGTATTTAAAAACGTCGGATATTTTGACATAATATCGATATAGCCGATATATCGATTAGTGAATATCGATATATCGAGGTAAAATATCGTATGCATCTCTAATTGCAGCTGTGACTTCCTTCTCTTCCGATTATCACAAATTAAGGCCTCTGGCATACTCAGAATCAGAATTAATTCTCAAATTAGTAAATTAATTAAGGATCCAGTCAGTGCAGAACATCTGTATAAACATTATCATATAATATTCTGTAGCGTAAGCCGAAAAAGAAATATCACAATATGGCCGAAACCCCAGTTACACGTTAAGGTTTAAACACAATTAATATTCATGGAAACAGAGAGCACTGATGGCGGATATCGTTAAGTTTGGTCAAAATTTGCTGTAAAAAGAAATCTAACCTGCTATTTCTAAATGAAGATCGGTACAAAAGGTGGGTGGGGGGGAATAAACAAAGATGCAGAAAGTACTCGTATAATACAGCGGGAAAACATAACCATAATTGCGAGGCAAAGAATGTTTCAGTTTAGAAACAATAGGACACACTTAAGGAGATGAAAGTGTCTCAAGGAAAGAATTCAAATTTGTTATGGAAATAAGTCAAGAAAGACACCAGACACAGAACGGAAACATTTCAGAATTGGGTGATAATAAAACAGTGAAAGGGAAAAAGGAGTGAAGCAGAAAAACGTTAAACATCGAGGGTACATTCTTACACAACCAGAGGAAATCTTTAAGGCAGACTGCAGAATTCTGAGGAAGGAAATAATTCATAAACAAACAGGAGAGCGTTACATTACAGGCAAACTAACAAACAAGACAAAGAAAATTGATTTTTTTTTTAATATCAGCGCATTTGAAAACGTAACTTATGGTTGGAGGATGATACCTGTCATAGATTAAAATTAAACTAGTTTCGCATTCTTCAGCATGGAGTTAAAGTCCTGAAAACTTCAAAGACTAATTCTAAAGGTTATTGGCTGAATTCCTGTAGGAGTCGCTAAGTTCCTTTGGTTTTGTGCGATACTGTCAAAATGATTTCCATTCTCAGATGCTTCTCATATAGGATGAATTCAAAGTGACGAGGTAGGTGAAGCTTCTCCAAACAAACTTTGCAGAACTGAACATAACGCTCTCCATTATACGACTGAACAGGGACAAAGACTATGAGCCCTGTTCACGAAAGTTACGAAAACATTTCAGAACCTGAAAGTTTGTCCAGCAAAGTATTTCAGTAATGAGGAGAAATATGTGGTGCTGTATCTACTTGTTCTCGCAAATATTTTAATCCATGATTAACTCTGTAGGATAGGCCGCGCCATAGCTCAAGCGCTTAGTTGCTGGCTTCCCACAGCGGCGGCCCGGGTTCTATCCCGGGTCTGGTCAAATGGGATTTGTGGTAGACAAAGTGGCGCTGGGGCAGGTTTTCTCCGAGTACTTCGGTTTCTTCTGCCAATCCTCATTCCACCAACTGCTCCACAATCACCCTCACCTATCATCTGGGGCTGGTACAATAGGGCAGACGTGGCCGCAGTGCAAGGGACTTAGTCCCACACCACTAACAATAAAACAAAACTCTGTAGGATCCATGCATAGAGAGACTGATACTATAACAAGCAACCCTCACACTAAAACCGCTCTTCCCTTCCCATTACTTATTCAGGAGCCTACAAACGTCATGTATCATGATGATTCCATCTGATGGAACTTAGGGCTATTCGGATAGGGATTAGGCACTGTCATGTACATAAGTTTGTGAAGCTGGCACTTACTCTTACTCATAGAGATGAGCCCTTCTTGAAAAGCTGCCAATTGTGCAGCTACTCAAGAACTTCCCAGCATTTTATGGAACCCGAAGGTTCACTATGGTGTTCACTAGAGCCCTCCACTGGTCCCTATCCTGAACCAGATCTATCCAATCCATTGCATCCCATCCCATCTCTCTAAGACCCATTTTAATATTGTCCACCCACCTACGCCTTGGTCTTCCCCGTGGTCTCTTTCCTTCTGGCTTTCCCACCAGTATCCTATATGCATTCCTCCTCTCACACATTCGTGCTACATGCCCTGACCACTTCATCCTCCTTGACTTCAACATTCTAATTATACTTGGAGAAGAGTACAAGTTATGAAGCTCCTCATTGTGCAGTTTTCTCCAACCTCCTGTCACTTCATCCCTCTTCAGTCTAAATATTCTCCTGAGCACCCTGTTCTCAAACACCCTCAGTCTGTGTTCCTCCCTTAATGTCAGAGACCAAGTTTCACACCCATACAGAACTACAGGCAAATTATAATTTTGTATATTCTGTGACGATGGTACAGGGTACTAATATTATATTTCTGGATATTACCCGTCGTCCTGTTCTTATCTAAAACACTGTCTTGTTTATACTTCAAAACAGCGTTTCGGAGATTGGATTCTGTCTGTCTGTAATTATTTCTAACGATTGGGCCCAAATGAGTAGGTTTTACATGAAGACGGAGACAGAATCCAGTCTCCGAAACGCTGTGTTTCGAAATGTCATGTACGTCCAGAAATTATACTTCTCAGTCCTGTTTCCAGCAAACGGATACATAAGTAACTACATTAAAGTTCTCTGCGGAGCAATGCACAAACAATAAGCTCGTAAGGTTCATTTTCCCCTGCCCTTAACTAAACACCACGTCATAAAGGCGTGAAGGTAAAGCTTCATGCATTCTTAATCTTGACACCAGACGAATATAATGATGTCAGCTTCACACTTCCGCCGCTTTACCTCCAGGAAGAGCGCTCCCGGGAGTCACTGAATGGAAGTTGTGTGTTCCCCAACCGGTGTGAATGTCATCAAAGGAAAAATAAATATGCTCGTGTAAGGAATCGAATCCCGATCTTCTAGTATAATCACTATAACGGAGCTATCTCAGCAACTATGCAGCTGTGCAAACAACAGTTTTCTGCAAATACCGTTTCCTCAGTAGTGCCTCCAGTTACAACGGCAACTCAGTTTCCTCAATTTGTGCTGTTCCATTCAGTTAACATATGTTCAATTCAGGCTGATAACAGTTCTCGGTAATTGCGGTTGCGTTACGGTTGCCAGTTTCCTTGGTGTGTCCCCGCTATTAGAATTCCTCCGTAGCCCTGCAAGTCGTAGGTGACGAAAATCGAACCGGTGCTTGGGGGTATAACCAGGGCTTGAGGTGGGGCGGGATGCGGCGGGATGGCATCCCGGTTCTTTTCTAAATGGCTTAAAAGCATCCCGTTACTTCTTTGGCAGTAAATGCAATGTACAATACCTTAAAAGGGGAAAACCATCCCGGTTCTATTTTCATTCCACCTTAAGCACTGGGTATAAGGGAGCCACCCTGCCACTGAGGGACAAAAATACAGACGCAAGGCTGACGACCTTCCTCAGTAAAATAATTATTGTTGCGAATCGGAAGAAGTGAAAACGGGATGATAAATCTGTAATAATCTTCTAACGTATGTTCAAAAGGTGATGATAGTTCCAAAGACAATGTTCGAGATAAGTCGATAATTCATCGAGATGTGTATCGATCTATGATCCTTCCAAATAGGAACAAATATTGCTATTGTAGAAGTCAGTAATAGTATTTAAAATGGGTGCGTCATTCTCCTGTTGCTACGTACATTATCGCGACCACTGTATTGTTGTTTATATTCGTAATAGTTGAGGCCAAAACCGTGACAGACCAATACCCATATTTACTTGACGTGCATGATGCAACAGAGTTTGGGTCACGATGCAGAGATATGTAAAAGAAAACAATTACAGGAATCCCCGACAACAATTGCACGAATTTGTGTTACGTAAGGAACGCACAACTTACCAATATCGAAGTCTCTTTGACCGCTACCACGGAGTCCAGTACACTGCCCCCTATAACGACGATCTGTAACACACAAAAACACGAAACTCCGTTACCTAAACTGAATAAGAATTTTATTTATTTATTTCTTCATTTGTTATGCTCTATTCCTCGAATATAGAGGTACAGGTTTCTTCCACAAAAATTCCTCACGATGTTAGTAATAATCCTGGATGATTAAAGACGGGATTTATACAGTTATTCTTCTTATTATTATTTCCGTACGAAGCTGGTATTGACGATTAATCTAGCATTCCATTCCGAAGGCATACAGCCTTAATCTGTTGCATTAGTAAGAACTCCGTGTCCTGTAGTCCGCAAGCGAACTATACCAACCGAGCAACTGCCGCTTGTCGGCGAAGTTAGTGCCAACTTTGGGGGATGGAGAGTGTCACGTGGTCAGCGCAACGGATCCCTACGGCAGTTAATCTCGGTTTTCTAGACCGAAGCCGCTATTTCCTTTAAATAGTTCCTCAATTATCCTCACGAGGCTGAGTGGATCCCGTTCCAGACCCACTACTTCTCAGAAAATCTGGTAGCGCCGGGAATCGAACCCGGAACCTCTGGATCTATAGCCAGGAACTATGAGCACTAGACCACAGAGGCGGTTTTTGTACTCACTACAGATTACTATTTGAAAACGCTGGTCTAGCGATGAACTCTCTACTGGGTTAGGGATGTTGTCAGTTCAAATCTAGGCTGGAACATTGGCTATCCTGACGTTATTCAAGTGTTTCCTCAGCCTCTTTGCAGACTAACGCTGGAGCCATATCATTCCATCATTTGACGCTGTATAGCCCAGAACGAGTCGGGATAGGGACAACACTAAGAGCTGGACGACCGAGATATCGGGGTTCGACTTCTGACAAAAGAAATAAATTGTTCTCTTTTCTATTGCATCCATACTGACACTGAGGCCTTCCCAGGCTCCTACATAATGCGTCCCGAGGGCTGTTTCGCCGCGGGTAAAACGGCAGGAGCGTGAGTCTCATTACTCACTTTCATCTAGTGCCGAGGTTAAAAAGCTACGACTACAATTCCACTCCTCCATACGTCTTCAGGGAGTATTAGTACACGGAAAAGCTACATCAGCAATTACCGAACTATGTCCTTGCGGAACACGGAGTGTTCCTGCAGTGGGCTTAGACGTTCCGGTAATGGTCGTCTCTCCCCAATTTGCGAAAGACAAGAAGTTGACGGCAATTAATCATCAGCCGACGCTGAAGAGCATGACTTTCTCCCTTGCGCTTACTCACAGACGGTCCCACGCACCATAAGAACACAATTAACAGGAAGAAGGGTCTTTCAGAATCTAGAAAAATGCAACGCGAACAACACAACAACAAGGATCCCCTCGTATACGCGTAAGCACCAAACAGGGTGTTCAGGAGAATATTTGGACCGAAGAGAGATGAAATGACAGGAGGTTGGAGAAAACTGCATAATGAGGAGCTTCATAACGTGTACTCTTCTCCAAGTATATAATTATATTGATCAAGGAAAGGATGATGGGCAGGACATGTAGCACGAATGGGGGAGACGAGGAATGCATATAGGATATTGGTGGGAAAGCCAGAAGGAAAGAGACCACTGGGAAGACCAAGGCGTAGGTGGGTGGACAATATTAAAATTGGTTTTAGAGAGATAGGATGGGATGGGATGGATTGGATTGATGTGGCTCAGGATAGGGACCAGTGGAGGGCTCTTGTGAACACGGTAATGAACATTCGGGTTCCACAAAATGCTGGGAAATTCTTGAGTAGCTGCAGAATTGGCGGCTCCTCAAGAAGGGCTCAGCTCCGTGGGTGAGTAAGTAAGTAAGCACCAAACTCTCTGCTTACAAGAACAAAACTAGTTGAGAATGACACAAGGCAGAAAACCCGCCGAACAACCCTTACACGACGAAAGAAGTAAATCGACGCTACAGACATTCTGACCTGCGTCGACCTGCGATTTATCAACTTATCAACAACGACAAAACCTGATGATGAACGCCAAAACTACTAACTTTAAGCTTATCTTAGAACCAACTCTATATCTCGAGTTATTAATTTGAAAAATAAAACTGGAAAATTAAAAAAAAATAATTTTTATCTTCAAGGAAAAAACTATATTAATACCTATGTAATATTAAAATAAAAAAATATATAAAAATAATCAGTCTTAATATCTAAACAGAATTAAAAAATATATTATTAGAGTATATTCAGTGTGTATTTATTATGTACATATATTTAACAATAACGTGGTATTCGCTATCGAAAATAAAAAAAAACTGTAACAATTTGAATCCATATTAAAATACAATTCAAGAACTAAACTCAATTCTTGCAGGTACGCCTGATGATGACCTCTTGAAGGTCGAAACATGTAGCGGAATATCTTTGCACAATAAACGAATGGTGGTACATTAATATCAATTTGTCTTTGTTTATTTTCGTAGATACTGTTTTTGTGTAGACGGACCCATCTGTGATATCATGACTCACGATATGATGCATGCCACAGGGATGTCAGGAGTATCATCTGCGGTTGCAGGAGGAAACGCAATTTACCATAAAGTTTCCCGACACCGAAGAAACTAATCCTGAATATTAAGAATTTTAAAGGTGAAAAAAAAACAAACTCCGTGGCTTGAGTACGCAAGCGAACTATACCGACCGAGCGACCGCCGCTTGTTGGCGAAGTTAGTGCCAACTTTAGCGGATAGAGGCTGTCGCCTGGTCAGCGTAAATAAATCCCCACGGCCGTTATCGGTTTTCCAGACCGGAACCGCTATTTCCTTGAAATAACCCCTCAATTATCCTCACGAGGCTGAGCGGACCCCGTTCCAGACACACTACTTCTCAGAAAAATCTGGTAGCGGCGGGAATCGAACCCGGAACTTCAGGATCTGTAGCCAGGAACTCTGACCACTAGACCACAGAGGCGGTCTACTGAAAACAGGAAATATTCCAAAACACTGAACTCAGTCGAGCACAGCTATTATCACCCTCCATCCACAACCGAAAAGAAGCTGGTTCAATTCCAAACTGAGTAATCTGTTCCCGTTTCTGCGAATCCTAGTCATTTTCCTCGGTACCTGTCATCCGTGATTGAAGCAGAGGATAAAGTGAAGGGCAGACATGCGCAGTCCATTAACGGGATTCTAGAAACACTAAAAATGTGGATGAAGTTTCGTCGGGGTCTAAGAGGGAATGAAATGCTTTCCAAAGATTACAAAGATCGGATGTGGCACTTTCAGCTCACACAGCTGCAGTTCTTTATGAATATAAAGACAGTTCCCTGTAATGAGAAGAGCGACCGAGAGTCTCGAGTACGGAAGATATTCAGTGAGAACAAAGACCTTCCATCTCCTACAGCTTGCAACTTTAAACAAAACACGCGCGCGAACTTGCATGTAAATGTCAACGCTTTATCGTGAATAAGTGTATCGCTGAATCAGCAGCAAAGTTCTGCAGTTAACAACATTTGGCAACAATGGTTCGAGGAGAGAGAGGGTCCCACCCAGGTCTTACAATATTAAAGTGCAGTCCTTCAATTTAAACAGCAAATTACAACAATCAATATGAGGTAGAATGACTAACCCCTAATTACTTCCGGCAATGTAAGCATGTCAGACAGAATCCCTGTATAGAATACATAATAAGGTGGGGGGGGATACACAGACAGCAAAGTTACCTCAGAACAAACTTGAGTCCGCAAGCGAATTATACCGACCGAGCGACTGCCGCTTGTCGGTGAAGTTAGTGCCAACTTTAGCGGATAGAGGGTGTCACGTGGTCAGCGCAACGGATCCCCATGGCCGTTAATCTCGGTTTTCTAGACCGGACTTCAAGGCATAGCGCTTAATTAATTACGAACAGGGACAGCTTCACCTTACCTTACTTTTATTTAAAACAACGTTTTAGAAACTGGACTGTCACGCATCCTCAGGTGAAATGTACTCAGTTAAGTCCAACAGACAGAGCTGGTCCGTATTTTCGTACAGCCTCCGAAAAGTTGTTTTAAATGAAAAAGAATGAGGACTGCATAATGTTCAAAAAGTTAATAATTGCATTAATACACCATCGCTACAAATGTTAGGTCTTCATTCTTGTATAGACTATTCGCTGTGAATTGTAGGAAGTTTACTGGTGACACGAATACATGTACCACTACTCTGCGAGGAACTCGAAACAGCAATACGCCCAATCGGGTTTCAGAATATCACAATTTTGACAGACACGCCAACCGCTAGCATCTCGTAGAATAATCTAACAATAAAACGATTCAATTGGGAATTCATCGCAAATCGAACAGAAATTCAATGCGCACCTAATTCCATCCTACCCCCCCCCCCCCCGCGCCTCAAGCTTGTACGTCGGCGTTCTTCATTTTACACAAAACAGGACTAAAACTCACGTACGTCTGCGAAATTCAATGAACCAATCAATGGATCGTCACGTGGTAATGAGTTTTTATCTACATAAATCGATTTAGAGGGGAAAACAAATGAAAGACGAAGCAGAATTTCAAAGAACGTCTACGTTCCTCGAACAGATACAAAACAAAAGACGGTACTTCCTAGGCACATAAATGAACAAATACGTTTCAACATTCTCTACGAAAACGAAATAAAATCAGGAGTTCTGTAAAGTCCTAATCGTGAAGACGTATAGAGAGATGACGCGAAACCTAGCCTCAGCACTACATTGTTGCCAAAAGGCCAGCTTCGCGCCGGGCCATTTCAATCACCGCATGAAAAAGCCTCACGTATCAAAAGATCAACAGGAACACCGGACATGGTACTGAAATGCATAGACAAATATTGTTGTTGAGACTCGTGTACCACAGTGCTGTGACCTTGAAAAGGGTTGTTTTTCTTGTTAACTGTTCCTATTGGCCAGCATGCCTCGTCTTCTTAGCCATTTCCATGGATTTAAGGCATCAAATCTCTTGCAACATGTGCAAATAACACAACGGACTTCAACCCTGAAGATGGAGGCAGCAAGTTCTTCAGAAACTCTGCTACCAGCCTACAATACTACACGGTGTCGCAAACAGAAGGTCACAATCTGAAAAGTTACTGCAGTGAAAATCTAAAAAAACTTGTCGCGTGTCGCTGCCTCCTGCAGGAAGGTGTCCCGCCGTGCAACAGTGGCAAGGCTCAAGAGGAATATCATCAGGAAATCTTGGAACCAAAGAAATTGTGGACCGCAGAAGAGAAGCGACATAAGGATGTCCCGTCACGCAACAGTGGCACGACGCAAGAGAGACATCGTGAAGAACTTCACTCAGGGAACTGGTGGACCCGGGAGGAAGCGAGTGGTCGCGGCCGACAAGAAGATGACTAGCTGTGCAAATGTGACACAGCGCAAGAGACTCAGACTCCAGGGAGATCAGTTGGAGTCACGCACAAGCCCGCATAAAGATGTGTCAAAGAAAGCACGAGAAGAGCTTGAACGTGAGAGGACGACACAAGGACTCGTCCTGAAAGGAAAATACGAGGCATGTGCAAGTGCACAAGCAGACGTGCTGCACGGAACCCCAGCAGATACGAACATCAAAAACTGGACATTATGGAGGGGTCGACACCCTCCAAAACGAAAAAGAAGCAAAGCACACAAGAGGAGCCGGTAAATTAGAAGCACCGGCCTCCTGAGCAAGAGTGAATGTGCGATGGGAGAAAGTGAAGGAGGGAATGTGATACAACTGCATCTTCTGGCAAGTTAACAGGAAACCGCTCGAGACGAGCTGGTCTTAAGAGGGGAGCGGATTTAACGGACGGAGGATATTCGCTGCAAGAGGAGTAGCCGGATAAGAAAGAAAAAGACGTTACAAGAACAGCCTGCAAGTAAAAGGAACGGGGATGTACTGTTAGGCTATTCGGGACGAAGAACCTTAAGAAGGGAGCAGTCTGACGTATTGCGCTATGGAGGACATCCCTTCCCCCGCCAGCGGTGACGTAACAACCTCGGGCGCTGTCGCTACTACGGTAACGGGCCAGTCAATACTCCGCCCCCCTCCCTCGCGGTCACGTAGCGGGGGATGTCGCGGTTACTGTGCAGCAGTAAACAACCCTCTACAGCGTTGCCCAACAACGCCTCCGTAAACACGATTAGGCGACTGCGCTAGCAAGGACCAGGAGCATGTACAAAACACACACCCGTCCTCTCGTCAGAGAGGGCGCCACACAAAAACAAGACCGTAACTGTTAAATACAAAACACAAACTCGTCCTCTCGTCAGAGAGGGCGCCACACAAAAACAAGACCTTAACTGTTAAAGGTAATAAATATCTGGTCATGAGCCCCAGATGGGGCTCGACACCAAGACTTACTGACTGAGTGACCGTCAGTCGCAATGTGACTTTGACTTAAGAAGACAGTTAAAATGTAGCAGCCGCCGAAGACAGTTGAAATATAGCAGCAGTCGCAGGAAGAAGACCCGAACGCGTGGTTGGAAGATTTGATGTGATAATTTGTGATACTGCCGAGGACAGGAATTGTGAGATTGTAAATTGTGTGACTGTAAGAGCGAATGTGCAATAAATTCTCTATATCAGATAAGGTGTGAACTTACTTGACGAGTGACATATACCCAACACGTGACAATATATATATACATATACGCATAAATAATAGTCATTAACTAACCAGCAAATTTCCTTCCCGATTTTCGTGTTGCTTTTATCCAATTTAATTCCCTTTATTATACATACAGGCACCAGTCGTCTCTCGGCTTGTATGCAGATGCAATCCTGAAAATCAGGGCGTCAATTGAAAACGTATATATAAAGATAAGGTTTTCCGCAATACATGAAGCAAAATGTCAAGTTTCGTGCACAGGCCAAAGCAAACCAAAATGTTATACAAAAAAAAAAACTCTGTGGACTGTAGTCCGCAAGCGAACTATACCGATCGAGCGACCGCCGCTTGTCGGCGAAGTTAGTGCCAACTTTTGCGGATAGAGGGTGTCGCCTGATCAGCGCAACGGATCCCCACGGCCGTTAATTCCGGTTTTCTAGACCGGAGCCGCTATTTCCTTTAAATAGTTCCTCAATTATCCTCACGAGGCTGAGTGGACCCCGTTCCAGACCCACTACTTCTCAGAAAATCTAGTAGCGCCGTGAATCGAATCCGGGACCTCTGGATCTGTAGCCAGGAACTATGGACCACTAGACCACAGAGGCGATCGTTTTCAGTCATATTTACGAGTAATAAAGTTCTCTTTTCTTGAGGGTAGTAGTAAATTGACTTCTCATATATTGAAGAGTATGTTTAATGCAAAGAGACAGTGCAAAGTTAGGTCCATAGTGGAGCAAACAGAAAAACAATTTGGTTTAAAGGCTGAACTACAAGATTATATTACACTGTAAATTTGTCGTGAAAAATCTATGTAACTGCCACTCCGCCATATGCTGTTGACAGGGCAATTACTCAGAAGCACAGCATAAGGATAAAATAAATTGTCGCGAGGCACATAGTTGAAACCAGGGGAGAAAGATAGTAATTTCTTTTTTTCTCCTCGAAACACCTTGACGAATGTTATTAGAGGGGGCGACATGCTAGTAATTATAGTAATAAGAAAAAGAGTCTGTTTCGGCAAAAGAGAATATCTTCAACAGATTATGTAAACTCGTTTCTTTTGTTTATTAGTGTCAGAATGGTGGCGCTAATGGCGGTGAACATATAAACTGCTGTTTTTATGGAATATGACGTCATATCGTCCTGCTAAAATTTTACTGACGTTTCAACGGAAAGTGATGCCTCCACATTCAATCTTCTAAGCTGAAGATAGAGGCAGTAAGTTCCTCCGAACCATCGGTAATCTTCTACCAGATCAAATACCACACCCGAAAGAGCAGTAATCTTCATTTATTACCACGTCAGGCCCATTTTTTTTCCTTGGCACTACAGCCCCAGTGGGCCTAGGCCTATCTCCATGAACTTCTCTGTTCACTTCGGTTTTTCTAGATCTTACACATTCGGTAGGACTCCTTGGGCGGGTTATCAGCTCGTCGCAAGGCCTCTACCTGTACACAAACACAGAAAAACGCACACACAAACTAAACATCCATGCCCTGAGTGGGATCCGAACCCACGATCCCGGTTTCCAAGCGAGCGAAGACAGTACATGCCTTAGACCGCTCAGCTACCGTGACCGGCTCCAACGGCCTATACGGTGTTATATCCCAGAAGATAGAGCTGTTCGTGTCTCTTTTCAGCAATATACTCCGAAAGATCGTGAGTGGGTTCAGTTCTTTAGCCTTCTCGAGTAGATGCAAAATGCTTACAAGCGTATTACGATTTGTTTCGGCTGTGTGTAACTAAGTCACAAATCAAAGTCGCGAGAAATATGAAGTTACAGCCACTTCGAGAACATACTTTGTATAGAAAGGATAATGTACAGATAAGTGATGTATTTCAATTTCTTCGCGCAAAAGCATTACTGTCTACCATCTTAGGCTTACGATAAAGTTAGAGAAGCCCGTTTCCGAAAGTGAATTAATATCATGCCGCCATTTTTAATCTTTCCTTACTTTAAAAAAGGGATCAGAGAGAGAGAGACGCATGAGATCACCTTTCACTCTGTGTATCCCCCCCCCCAATTTCTTTTTCGTTTTACATTCGGTTCGTGTTGTAAAGTAAAGTAAACCTATCACTTTAACAGGCCGTGGAGACCCACAGGGCTGTGAGACGTCGAGGCTACCACATTATCTAGACAATCGGTTCACAAATGGCGGTAAGGTTGTCAGCCTTACGCTCCGGCCGCCCTTTACCCCAAAGAATATTCCTGGTACTCATTTCTGTTAGAGACTGAGTCGAACCCAGGGCCATATTGCGTCTGGAAGGATTAGGTCAATTGAAAAAAAAAATCAATGACCTCATCGAGACTTGAACCAGCGACCTTCCGCTTTGTAGCATAATACCTCAACCAACTACGCGACGTACGGGGGAGTGGAGGTATAGCTCCACTACCTTTACCTCGGCACTAGATGGAGGTGAGTGGTCAGCTTCACGCACAGGCACTTTACTCCCGGGAAGTTACCCCGGTACCCATTGGATAGGGGGTTGGGTGGGCCCCAGAGCCGGTCTGGACGACGTGGAAACGAAAAAAAATCTCTTACGCCTGCTGGGAATCGAATACCGGTCATCCAGCACGTCACATGCCGACTGAGCTATCCCGGATCCAGCCACAATTAAAATAACCCATAAACAAAATAAATAAAAACACGTTAAGATACAATTGTGGATGTCATTTACGACATTCTTGCATGGAATATACTATTTAACTCCGGTCTCGCAATTTCGCGTTACCATGACGACAATCTCCCAGCTTGCTTTAGCTAGCAAGTAAGCAGCATTGGCCAGGGAGGAAAAGGGGGAACTCAAATTCGGGCGATTTGTATGTGTGAATTAGGCGTTTGAGTGCGGGTGCACTTTATTTCATATATGAGAATTAACATATTCGAGGAACACGTCGAACCGTGCCTTGCACAGTGAGCTGCAAATCGAATCTGAAAACCGAGTAATTAAGTTACGATTGTACAGTTTTGAATGAAGGCTCATAACATGATGAATGGTGAGTCGGGAACATTTCGTCACGTTTTTAAAGGCACTATCCCTCAATCTGCCTCGAGAAGACAACGAAAATCACAAACGTCATCACTGAAAAATCCGATTACGGAACCTCCCGATGGTTGAACTGCCCTTAAACAGAATAAATGATTATTTGACGACGATATTTCAATTGTATAGGTTATAACGTAAGTTGACGTATTATTACGAATGGTAAGTACGAGTATATAACAAAAAACAAACTCCGTAGATTTAGTCCACAAGCGGACTATACCGACCGAGCGACCGCCGCTTGTCGGCGAAGTTAGTGCCAACTTTAGCAGATAGAGGGTGTCGCGTGGTCAGCGCAACGAATCCCTATGGCCGTTAATCTTGAATTTCTAGACCGGTACCGCTATTTCCTTGAAATAGCTCCAGAATTATCCTCACGACGTTGAGTGGACCCCGTTCCAGACTCACTACTTCTCAGAAAATTTGGTAGCGCCGGAAATCGAACCCGGAACCTCTGAATCTGTAGCTAGGAACTCTAACCACTAGATCATGGAGGCAGTCCTTGAACTTTTATTATCTTGTAAAAGGTCAAAAAGTGGTAAAGCTATCCCTGTAAAAAGGCCATGAATGCCCATAGGGTTGTGAGACGTCGAGGCTCCCACATTTTCTAGACAATCGGCTCAGAGATGGCGGTGAGGTTGTCAGCTTTGCGCGCCGGCCGCACTTTACTCTCCAGGAAGATTCCTGGTTTTCATTTCTGTCAGATGCTGAGTCGACTACAGGGCCACAGTGCGGCTGGAAGGATTAGGCCAATTGAAAAATCCAATCACCTCATCGAAATTCGAACCGCGACCTCCCGGCTTGTAGCATACGGCCTCAACCGACTACGCTACAGCGTACCCCAGATGTAATGAGACATTTCAAATATGTACATTGTAAGTTACTATGAAAAAAAAAGCCGCACCATAGCTCAAGCGGTTAGTCGCTAGCTTCCCACCGCGGCGGCCCGAGTTCGA
This sequence comes from Cryptotermes secundus, assembly GCF_002891405.2. NCBI lineage: Eukaryota > Metazoa > Arthropoda > Insecta > Blattodea > Kalotermitidae > Cryptotermes > Cryptotermes secundus. The sequence continues at coordinate 25,839 of NW_019735493.1, read as the reverse complement.
TCCCGGGGTCTGGTCATGTGGGATTTGTGGTGGATAAAGTGGCGCTGGGGCAGATTTTCTCCGAGTACTTCTGTTTCCCCTGCCGATCTTCATTCCACCAATAGGTCCACAATCACCCTCACCTATCATCTGGGGTTGGTACAGTAGGCCAGAAGTGGCTGCAGTACAAGGGGCTTGGTCCCACCCCACTAGCAGTAAAAAAATAATACTATGAAAAATGTCGTTTATAATTACATATAATATTTAAAAATCTTGTAATATTCTTTCCGTTTCACAAACAGAGGAAACAGTCGATGTTATTACAGTTTCGGTTGACAGTATTCTAAAAAGAAAAGAAGGCAACGTGCAACTTACAGCTTGGGTGGCCAGCAGTGAAGTTATGTTACGAAATAAAGTGTTAAGCAACGAGAAAGCGGTGTCTCTCTACGGGCCTGCTTACGTTATCATTCTCATCGTACCCGAATATGTTTTCTCCATAATTTCCTGAGTGGCTTCAACCAATGACATCACGTGTGCTTCCTTTCACCTCTTGGGAACTAATTTAGGTAATTCATCACGGCCCAACCACGAACATCACGGAGTATCATATATCGTGACATTCGTCGACCTTCAATGCGACACTGCAGTGATGTCGATTTAAAGGGGCACATATTCTGAATGGGGGCACGCGGTAGCGTAGTTGGTTGAGACACTATGCTACAAGCCGGAAGGTCGAGGGTTCAAGTCCCGATGAGGTCATTAGATTTTTTCAATTGACCTAAACCTTCCAGCCGCACTATGACCCTGGGGTCAACTCAGCTTCTGACGGAAATGAGTACCAGGAATTTTCCTGGTGGTAAAGCGCGACAGGCGGGTAAGGCTATTTCCGTATTCCGTATTGAGGGGGTGGGTTTCCCCATGCACTTAGACCGGTTAGTGGTCCATTGTGCGTCCTCCTTTAATTTCTACTGTCTCCATACCCTACCGGTACTGGTGCTTACTATCAATCCCTTTCTGCCAGCAAGGTTCCAACCTCCTCTGGCAGTGGTATCTAATAGTTAGTCCCTTTCTGTCAGAGAGGTCCCCCCTCCTCTGGCAGTGGTACCTAATACTTCCCCCATCTACCGGAGGAATTGGAAACTACTTGGACGGGAAATGTTGCCTAATTTTGCTCAGAGGTCTCCTAGAGACATGAGGTTCTTTTACGTGCCGTAAATCTACGACACGGGACCCACGGCTTAAAGTCCCTCCCGGAGGACTTGTTCCCTGAATTTTTCCGCCCTTAAAAATTCCACGATCTCCGCCGGGTTTTTGAACCCGCGTACTACGAGTCATGAGGTGGGAACATTACCTCTAGACTACGGAGGTCGCTTGCGCGTAAGGCTAACAACCTCATCGCCATCTGTGAGCAGATTGTCTAGAAAATGTGGGAGCCTCAACGTCTCGCAACCCTATGGTCCTGTTACAGGGACGGCTTTACTTTTTACTTTACATATCCTGAATTACAATTACATAGGAAACCCGACCACGCTGGCTAAACCAGTAACGCTTCTGACTTGTATTTGGGAGGCAACCGATTTGTATCTTGGGCCGGATACCAATTATACTGGACGAGGTTTTTACGTTATTGTTCTCAGTCCCTCCAGGAAAATTCTTGGATATTACCTTCAATTACGCCATGACCGATTCCTTCCACATCCCTACCATTCATTATCCTCACAGCGTCACCAAATAAAGCGGAAATATGGATGTAAAATGAGTTTCAATAGAGTAGGCCAAAAGACCTTCCTCACTTGGTTTAGGGCATGATATGTGTGGACCCAATAAACCATTATGGGTGTTCAATAGGGTACATTTTGACCACATAATTTCAAGTTACAATAAGATCCGAAGTCACCATCTCAGTTTAAATAATTTATTTTCCTACGGTGATTAAATACCACTAAATTCTCAACATGTTTCGGTCATAAATGACCATCTTCAGGGGAAATATCAGATAACAAAGGAAACTTTACAATTCGTACTTATGAATAAGAAAAGTAAAAGTTAAAGTCGTCCCTGTGCTTAACTAATTAAGCATTACGCCATGAAAGCGTATGGTGGAGTGGATGTATAGATCCACATTTTCTTGACCTCGGCACTATTTGGAGGTGAGTGGTCAGCTTCACGCCCCTGCCGCTTTACCTCCGGATAAAGAGTCCCCGGTAACCATTGGATAGGAGGTTGGGTGGACCCCAGAGCTGGTCTGGAAGACGTGAAGAAAATTCTTGACCCCACTGGGACTGGAACTCGGACCCCTCCGTCGTTCAGCACGTAGCCAGTCGCTATACCGACTACACTATCCCGTTTTCTTTGTAAATTCGCTTAGTGTGGGGTGGAGTCCAACTGGGTCCACTCGTCAGGGCGGCCACTGATTGGCCTACTGTAGCCTGCCCCGGGTGATTATTATGGAGAATTTGGTTGAATGAAGATTGGCAGGGAAAACGAAGTACTCGGAGAAAACCCGCCCCAGCGCCACTTTGTCCACCACAAATCCCACTTGACCAGACCCGGGATCGAACCCAGGCCGCCGCGGTGGGAAGCCAGCGACATACAATCGACGCCGATGATTCAGAGGAACGTGCTAATTAATTTCATGTTAAGAGTTGAAGTGAGTAGTTTTAATGCTGATTAATTTTCTTAAGTCCGGAAGGGCTGCATGAGATGGTCCTGGCTCCGATGTTAACGGCTGTACATCTTCTAGCTCTCCGCGTATTACCACAGCTTGTACGGTTCACAAAACAAAGCAAAGCTGCGTTCTGTACTTCAGATAAAGTTGTTCTTTTGCTTAATTAAATACTAAGCAATGGAGAAGTAAGGGGGGGCGGAGGTATACCTCCACCACTCTTGACCTCAGCACTAGACGGGGGTGAGTGGTCAGTTTCAAGCCCCGTTCGCCTTACCTCGGTGAAAATGGGGACCGAAACCTCATTACTACGTTCACAAAACCCAACTATATCTATCTACTATTATTTGAGCCTATTTTATTTATTTCGAAAAATACAAAAAGTTCTGGTAAGAACCAATCGCCTACTTTCTTTTGAGAGGACACGGACCGCATGAAAAAGACAGATCCTATAAGTTTGATTTGTTTCATTCTGGTCCGTCACAATAACAATTACAATGTGATGGTGGTTTCCTATTTGTAGTGATGTTTACCCTCTGAAGATGGTCCATAGAGACCGAAACATGTAAGGGTGTTAAGCTTTTATGTAGTAAAAAACTTACAGGTCACATTGGACGGAGTGATTTATAATTGTACAGATCCTATAATTATTCTTTGCCGCGGGAACGTGTTTACCGAGCCGTTGCCTAGCAATTATAGGGAGGGTTCACATACAGACTGATGGGAGGGATTTATAAAGTAAGTGGTTGCGATGGGCTCAGGTGCCATGATGTACATATCAATCATAAAGATTGGTTCCAGCATTCGACAGTTCATAGAGAGAATAGACACACAGAGCAACGTAGATCTCATAAGTCTACTCAAAATAAAGATAGTAAGCCAAAAATAAAATTAGGCTTGTGTCATCCCCTTGCTACGTGTCTGTCTATAGTATGTGTATTCCCCCACTCCATTAACTTTTGAATGCCAGAACCAATTTTTATAAAACTTGGTACGTATATCATGGCATCTGAGCCCACCTCAACGGCGCACTTCATAAATCCCTCCCATAAGCCTGCGTGTATATTCCCCCCTATCGTTGCTATGCAACAGCTCAGCAAACACGTTCCTGCGGCAACGAATAAACGCAACAGACGAACCGTCGAACGTGTGGTTTTCTGTTCGTTCCGTGTCATATGAAATGAGTCTGTGGGTCTATCCCCTTATCGTTGCTAAGCAACGGCTTGGTAAACACGTTCCCGCGGCGAAGAATTGTTGGAGACGTTTTTATGCGATGTGTCGTATCAAAGAAAAGTATGCGATTATTTCATTCTACAACTTCTTGTTAACTACAGCAACTTGCTTCGTTTGCTAAGCTCATTCTTCCATACGGAAGATGGCGGTAACCTCTAAAAGACTACAAAGCGTCACATCCCGAAAGATAGTACTTTTCATAATCCAGGGCTATTTTCATTCACGTTTGCCTCAGTGAAAGGTGAGAACCGTCACGTGACATTGTACATAAAATATTTATAGAGTAGCCGTTCCTGTCCCTTACGTGCACGCTGTCGGTTTAAGGGTAACGGCCTGTGTGAAACTTTCCACGCACAAAATGACAGATAACGAAAATATGAAATTGGTTACATTATTTACTATGGAAACCCATTTAGAAAACCTGAATCTACGCAGTTTCCACAATTTCCCACGGCCTTCATAAAAATGCTTTAAAATACTTCAAACTTTCTATTTCCTGTACAACTGCTATGTCAAATAAAGTATACATATGAAACGGAATGACGTAATTTGTTACATAACCTCTAAGGACTAACATTAATTCCATGTTCACGAAAATAAAATCCGAATTACATAACTAATTTTATAACCTTATGTAATCAATTTATACTATAACCTGAAGTTTGCTATCAAACAAACGAGATCCTGACTACACAACTAACATTTCTGCTCCTTTTCATAGCGCAACAACAGAAACGTAATAAACTTTTCTTCCCACAGAAGAAAGGGGAGGGGAAAATGAAATGCATAATGAACACCACTTACTTACTTACTCTTGGAGCTGAGCCCTTCTGGAGCAGCCGCCAATTCTGCAGCTACTCAAGAATTTCCCAACATTTTATGGAACCAGAAGGTTCATTACCGTGTTCACAGGAGCCCTCCACTGGTCCCTATCTTTAGCCAGATCAATCCAATCCATACCATCCTATCTCTCTAAGAACCATTTTAATATTGTCCACCCACCTACGCCTTGGTCTTCCCAGTGCTCTCTTTCCTTCTGGCTTTCCCAACAATATCTTATACGCATTCCTTGTCTCCCCCATTCGTGCTACATGCCCTGCCCACCTCATCCTCCTTGACTTGATCATTCTAATTATACTTGGAGAAGAGTACAAGTTGTGAACACTCGATAAAAAATTACAAGATGTAATAAACATACTGGGGGCGCTTGTGTAAATTGTAATGAACAGTTCAAGTACCAAGAAGAGCATAGCATTGCTTGAAGAGCTGAGGGAGTATAGACTTTTCAAGGTATAGCAAGGTTAAATAGTCTTTAAATTTCATAATCTTTTCTACTTTCCATGTATCTCTGTGCCTCTGGGCCTCTTTCTTTTATAAACTCAAATATCGCTTCTTCATAATGTGCAAGATTAAGTGTTCTGTGAGAGATACGCCTTATCACTCTAAATTGAAAAATCAAAATGTTACGATGAGTAAAAACAGATGAAAGCTGAGTTGGGGTCGAAGTTGGAGGATCTTTGATGAATTCAGACAAGCATAAAACTCCACACCAGGCAACTACTTCAATAAGGGCTACATACTTCGTTCCCATGGGGCAATCGATTGAAGTCAAACAAGTGATTAAGGACACTGACTGAAAATAAAACACTGCAACATATAACTTTCATCCAGGTTATGACCACGGGAAAAGAACCACCAACAGACTGCATAAAAGCTCCACGAATCAGAGGTTTCTTGAAAAGCTGACAGGTTTTTTTAAATTCGCTTGGTGGGGGGTTGAGTCCAACTGGGTCCAATCGGCACGGCAGCCACTAATTGGCCTATTGTAGCCTTCCCCTGGTGATTATGACGATGGAGAATTTGGTGGAATGAAGACTGGGAGGGGAAACCAAGTACTTGGAGAAAACCCGCCCCAGCGCCTTTGTCCACCACAAATCCCACATGACCAGACCTGGGATCGAATCCGGGCCGCCATGGTGGGAAGCCAGCGACTAACCGCTTCAGCTATGGCGCAGCCGAGCTGACAGTTGATCAATTAATCAATAAATTTCCTGCCTTCTATGGAACCCAAAGGATCATCACTGTGGTTATAAGGCTCATTAAGGGCCCCATCCTGATGCAGTTGACATCCTGACATCTTATTTCTTTCAGGATAATCAATATTAGTTCCCATCTCAGCCTAGGTCTCTCAAGTTGTCTCTTCTCTTCATGTATTTCTACTAAAATTTCTTTATGTATCTGAACTTCCCCAGCATGCAAAATTTCCTGCAGTCAGGACAGTGCTGCCACATCAGCATGGAGTAGGGAAAAGGGAACTGCATTGACAGATAATGTTATTTACACCATGGTTAATTGGAGACTGATCATGCAGCAAATACAGTGATGAAAGAATAGTATTACTAGAGTAGTGGCCAACGTTCAATATTCATGTTCTGCAACATGGCAGATTTATACGGTGAAACATCAGGGCCAAATTTTAGAGGGAATGACCAGGGAGGTCACCCCACGGCCTCAACAAAACAGAAACAAAATCCATACATTTTACTGAGACACTTGCTTCTCTAAAATCATAACAAGTTTGTATTTTTGTTAGTATAAGTAAAAAAAAGAAAAGAAAGAATTGTCATAACCTAAATTTCTTGTTACTGATAGGGACCTCGCACATTTTGATTACCCTGAGGCATCCAAAACCATAAATCCAGCCCTGTGCGACATCTGGCATGTCACAAGAATTAAACGCATACAGCGAAATCCTCATTTATGGTGTCTTTGGGAGTAATGGATATGAACATTAAATTGAGGAATATTATAAATGGAGGTAATTTAATGTTAAGATTATTGACTTAGGATCACTAAAATTTATTACTAGATGAGAGATAACATTAAAAAAGGAAAATTAAATGGGATTCCATAGCAATGAGTTATGATTTTTCGTGTGTTAATACATATAAAAGAACTACCAAGTAAGTTTAATCATTGTAATTATGCATTGCTACAAAACTTGTCTCTTCTGTGGTCATTAACTTCATACAAGGACTGAGTACCTAAGTAGATAAGCCTTAAAATGCAATTCATAAAATATGCTGTTCAAAGAACCTCTTCATATTACAAGACCACTTACTCATGCATTACTGGACACAAGGAAATTAAGGTGGTTATTAACATATTCAGTGGAACTGCACTAAATTGGAAGGTTCTATAAAGTTAAACCATGATTTTGCTCAAGGAGGACTTTTATCAATAAGTGAATGTTAAGGACAATGTAACATAATTCTCTGTCCATATTAAAATACAAAATATACAAGAAATAAAAAATCAGAAATAAAAATTCAAACAAAATTTATTACTTACAAATCAAATATATTCTACAATATTATCTGACTAAACTATCAAAGTCTAAAAAAAATAAATCCACAAACACATTACAAAAACTACAAACTTTTAACATGCACATAACAAGGCCCACAAAAAAATTAATACACAACACATTCACACACATTCATGGTGTCTTAACTTACCAGTGGTGATTTTGTTGCACATTGTTCAACTGATGTGCCATGCAATGATTGAAAAACACCTTCAGATGATGACTGTCTGATTGGATCAGAAAAAAAAACAAGTTCTATGTAATTTTATGAGCACTTACACTTATGTACATATAACAAAGTGATATTTAAAGGTGATAAAATAAAAAAAATCTCTGTAGTCAAGAGTGTATTAAATTTTTTTCAGGACGGTAAATGTACATACCACACTGAAGTTAAGAGTCGACACAGTAAGTGATTTGGTAGCTTTATTACATGGCTGTGTTTCAAAAGTAATATCTGTCAAGTTTAACAATTTATAAGTCTCTGTCACCTCTCAAAAAGATGGCAAAGCCAAAAATCTCTCTTTCAGAAAGAAAAGTCCAATAAGAGAACAGAAATTAATTTAATTCATTGTCTTTGTCCATTTTCAGCTATGAGAAAACTAACCTGACTCAAGCAGCAGAGCCCACCAGAAGCTAATAATTGCTCAAAAAATGTCCTTTTACTGAACCTCAAGGTTCATTATCAGCAGCCTGCCGCTGTTCTCTATCCTTAATGAGAGAACATCAGTCTGCATCCTCCCACCATTATTATCCATCAAATTATGACCAGACCTTCCAAAAGGAAGTTTCACGCCCATATAAAACAGACAAAATTAATTTGGTATATTTTATCTTTACATTTGTAGACAGCAAATAGAATTATGAACAATCCTGATATAAATAGTACAAAGCATTCTCCAAGTTTATCTGATCTTTATTTCTTCATGAATATAATTTCAATTTGTTGTCATTCTCAAATACAAGGGTTGGAACTTTAATAGTGGCAACTATTTATTTACAACTGATACAAAATATATGCATGTTTCGAAGTTTTACTGTCCTTCAGTGTAGTCACCAGCATTGTGTACAACCCATTGCCAGCGATGTGGAAGTCGTAGGATACCTTTAGCAGCGCCTATTTTGTTGATAGTTCGAATGGAGCAGTCTACTGCCTGAAGAATCTCTGGAACAGTTCTGAAGCGAATGCCACGAAGTGGTTCCTTCATTTTAGGAATTAAGTCGAAGTCACAAGGGCTTAGCACTTCCCAGCCCCAGCGATCAAACAAATCAGCCACAGCTTGTGCTGCATGCATTGTCCTCCAAAATGATGGGTGGGTTCTGCAGAAAGAGTCGTCACTTCTTTCTCAAAGCTGGTCACAGGTTGTGTTCCAGAAATGAACAGTAATACTGCGCACTGACGGTCTGCTGTCGGGGAACGGTACGCATTAGGATAACACCATCATGGTCGTACACGAGCATCACCATACCTTTCATATTGCTGGGGTTCTGATGAACTTCTGATTTTTGTGGTGACCCATAATGACACCATTCGTTTGATTGGCGTTTCATTTGTGGCTCATACGATTTGGCCCATATCTCATCCAGTGCAATGATATGCCATAAGAAAGCCTCTCCTTCACACTCATAGTGCTCCAAGTGGTTACAAGCAGCGTTGTATCGTAGCCATTTCTGCATTTCCGTCAAATCGTGCGGAACCCATCATGATGCAATTTTTCTCATGCCCAGGCATTCCTTCAGAATGTGAAGCACAGTTGTATGCGCTAATCCTGTCTCTCGGGCCAGCTCACGAATTGTATGGCATTGATCACTCTCCAGTAACGCGGAAAGAGCATACAGTTCTTCTTCACTGACACTAGGACGACATGGCCAATGCACGTCTGCCACATTTTGGCGTCCCTCGTTGATGGCTTTTACCCACCTTGCCACTGTTCTGTAAGACAATGCAGATTCCCCGCAAGCCTCTTGCAGACCTTGATGACACTGTGGTGCTGTATGGCCTCTGGCACATTCAATCTTTATCCAACTCTGTTGTTCCCGTTTCGAAAACATCGTGACAACACTACATTAGACCGCCAGCTAACACGAGGCTCTGTTCTTCTCGTCACTGCGCATGCGCGTGATGTGGGAAGGGAGAGTCCATTGGCTCTGAGGTAAGGTAGGTATGTAAGTAACGTGTGGTGCAAGCGACATTATTTGATTCCATCTCTAGAGCAGTGTTGCCACTATTAAAGTTCCAACCCTCGTATTTGAACTTTGCATCATTTTCAGCGGATTTAATACATCAGCCATGTTTCTATTATGATTCTGACCTTCATTCTGGCCACAAGACAGGAAAATAGACTTCAACTTTATTATTATTCGCTTCTAAGCCAACCTCATTAACAGCATTCACTACAGCCTCTGCTTTTCTTTACAGCATTATGTTCTCATTCAATGCATTAACCCTTTCACTGCTAGTATGTTAAGCAACTTTCAGTACCCTCTGTGCTGAATTATTTTTGAATAAATCTTCTATAAATAATTTAAGTGCAAAGTAGGAATATTTGTGATAAAATGTAACTAATTTTACCTCAGACAGGGAACAGGCAGCAGAAGTTGCAAAAATGTTGAATTATTCAGTATTTTTCACAGGGGAAAAGTCCATTAAATCAGGGTTGTCCAAGATGGCCATAAAGGTACATAATTCACTATCCTAGTCTTATCACTATGTCACATTTTGACCAAAGTCCACAACTTTATTTAAAACTATTATAGGAGGCACCATGCACTATACGAAGCCATTTTTACTAGCCCTGTGAAATACCCGCCCCATNAGGGTTAATGCCAGCATTACATTAAATTCTAATCCCTCCTGATTTTCCTTGACATTCCTAATTAATAATCGAGTAAAAATCTCAAATTTCCATAATCTAAAATATGGGACACNACATGCCTCGCTGTGCAGATGCAACCTTTTACATTTCTTAAGCTACAGGGCAGAAGAATGCAGCCATTGAAATGAATTATGCTTCATTACGTTCCCGACAGATGACTCTATGCACCTGCCAAGTTTGAATTAGATTGGTGCAAAGAAACCTGAGATCTGAAACTCTAAAGTTGTAATACGGGTTTTGACGATCGCAGCAAGGCAGCAGCGATCGTCAAAACCCGTATTACAACTTTAGAGTTTCAGATCTCAGGTTTCTTTGCACCAATCTAATTCAAAAGGGTTAATGCCAGCATTACATTAAATTCTAATCCCTCCTGATTTTCCTTGACATTCCTAATTAATAATCGAGTAAAAATCTCAAATTTCCATAATCTAAAATATGGGACACAAACACCAATCATGAACTTACAGTGAAGAATTTTTCTGTATCCTTGCCAACTCAAGAGCAACTTGGGCTCCAACCTTAGCATTATTCTTAATTAGGGCAATGTCTGAGGCAGTGTTAAAGAAACAAATCTGTTCTTAAAGCTAGTGAGTTACATAAACCAGATGTTTAACAACTATAATCAGGCAACAACACGTTTCAGCAAAAATTCAACCGATTTTGTGAAAATTGGGCCTCACTTCATGAAATTAACTCAAATTTCAGGCCAGTCTGTAATAAATGCTGGAAAAGACCTGTAGCTATGTAATACTCAAACCACTCATGCATATGAAGCTCAAACATCCCTCTTCGGCAGTTCACCCTCGATGAAATTTTACCGAGCCCTTACCAATACAGGTCCAGTCTAGAAAACCGACATTAACGGCCATGGGGATCCATTGTGCTGACCGCATGACACCCTCTATCCACAAAAGTTGGTACTAACTTCGCCAACAAGTGGCGGTGGCTCAGTCGGTGTAGTTTGTTTGCAGACTAAGGGCCATGGAGTTTTTTTTTTCTCCCAAATATTGGGGTCCACAAACCCATAAACTTGTGTAGGATGTAGGGCACTAACTTCTGTGTTCAGGAAAACAAAATATTTGGAGAAAGCAGTCTTCTGGGATTTGGCACCATGTATATGTGGTGTTAACCGACGTTTCGGAGGAACGTATCACCTCCATATTCAGGGTGGAAGAAAAAATATAAGAAATCCGCAAGTGAAGAGACCGTGAGAACCGGTAAAAGCAGACCTAATCTTTCCGGCCTCACTACGGCCCTGGGGTCGACTCAGCCTCTAACACAAATGAGTACCAGGAACTAATTAAATTATTTTTCTGGGGAGTAAAGCGCGGCGGGTGCGTAGGGCTGCCAACCTTACCATCATCTTTGAGCAGATTGTCTAGATAATGTGGGAGCCTCGACGTCTCAGGATTCTATGGGCCTTCACGGCCTGTTACAGGGATAGCTTTACTTTACATAGGCCAGTAAAAATCTTAAAATGATGAAAAATGTGTAACAGATTTGCAGTCTCAAAGGATACTTGATGCTAGAGATCTGCCTCCTGTAAGACTAATCACTTGATTAAGAATGAATGGAGTCACTTCCTTTCCTCTGATACCATGGTCTTCTGCTTCCTTTACTGCTGTGTTAATAGCTTTTTCTATTTCACCTCCTGCAAACAAATATGCAATTAAACAATAAAGAAGAAGGAAAAGCTTGTTCTACAACAAAACGTGACCCTGGCACTTGAGAAAGGTGAGCGTTCAGCTTCGCACCTCTGCCACTTTACTCCCCAGGGAAAGGGCCCCCAGTACCCACTGGATAGGAGGATGGGTGGACCCCAGAACCTGTCTGGACACTGTGGAGAGGAGAAAAATCTTACACTGCCAGGAACTGAACCCGGGCTACCCAGTCAATAGCCTGTCATAATACCAACTGAGCTATCCCAACCCCAACTAAAATAAAAATTAGGTAAAAACTAAGTACAAAATAATATTCATTTTCCTGTCATTTTATCATGAGGCAAACGGGACAAAATGACACTCTGTGAGATATCAAACAGTCATGGCCTCCTTCTAGGGACAGTGAAAGGATCATTTCAGATGACGTGTTCTCGGAGATTCCTCCTAAATAAAACATGGAATAGTGTGGAATACTGGAATGCCGTCTTCTGGGATGGGGCGCCATGTAGATCTTGTGTGAACCAACGTTTCGGAGGAACGTATCATCTCCATCTTCCATCGGTTCACACAAGATCTACATGCCACCCCATCTCAGAAAACCGCATTCTTCATAGTCACTACCATGAAAACCTCACATCTTACAAGATTTCCTTTACCTTCCATAGCCTCTGCTTCTGGAATGGGAACTGCCAGCAATATGCCTGAATTGAGACGGAGCTGAAGCAGCTTTTCGATCAACGCTGCGGCCTCAGCAGGTGTTTCAACATTATATGGGGCCTCCAGACCACTCTCCGGTGTGTAGAATGATGGGAAATTCTTGTTCTGACCATATGTTACAACACAAACACCTTGAGTTTCCTACAACAAATTTATAAATATTTCTGCATCTACTTATTTATTTCACTAACTTCACATATAATAAGTTAAACTGAAGTAAAAGTTTCTGTATTAATGTCTTTAACTGCAGCACTAGAAAGTCTGACTGCAGTAAAACCTTATTAAATTGATTCGGGGCACGTGGTAGCGTAGTTGGTTGAGGCACTATGCTACAAGCCAGAAGGTCACAGGTTCAAGTCCCGATGAGGTCACTGGATTTTTCACTTAACCTAATCCTTCCAGCCGCACTATGGCCCTGGGGTCGACTCAGCCTCTAACAGAAATGAGTACCAGGAATTAAATAATTTTCCTGGGGAGTAAAGCGCAGCCAGCACGTAAGGCTGACAACCTTACCGCCATCTTTGAGCCGATTGTCTAGATAATGTGGGACCCTCAACGTCTCACAACCCTATGGGCAGTCACAGCCTGGTACAGGGATACATTTACTTTTTATCACATAATTCAGACCAGCTGTCAACCCCTTTCATTTACACTTTTATACTGAGCAGGTTTGTTTAGCAATGACACTAGATTTGTATCCAGATGTTCAGTTTGAATCTTGGCTGGGGCTCGAGCTACTGTAACTGAGGATTTTGTAATTTTCTTTAGTCCCTTGAGGCAAATGACAGGATAGTGCCTCGATTAATCTGTTTACTTAACCATTTCCAATTCATCAGTCATCCTATCAGTTGATACTACAAAGTCTAGATACTAACAACATTGTTAAATAGCTCCCCCCACCCCACATTATAAATGTGGCCCTTGAGTTCAGCTTAAGCACAAAGTGGCCCTCCAAATGTAACTATACATAACTTACAAGGTACTCAAGTGTTCTATCAATATCTAGAATCGATTTTATGCCACTGGACACCACAGTGACAGGGTTACGTCCCAGCTCTGTGAGGTCTGCACTTATATCCATTGTCATTTCACCACCCCTATGCACCCCTCCTAGGCCACCTGCAATGAAAACAAGCATGTTATTTCAAAACTGTGGGCATAACCCTAAGTGCAGATAGCAGAAAGACTGCAAGGAAGTCCATGACAACAAAGGGATTCTAGATAAAGCATAAGGGTGAAAGGAAATAAATCTGCATGCAGTATTAATATTTTTAACCCTCTTCCTGCTCTGCAAAGGTATCACAAACACAGATATTAAAATATTTCTAGAAAATGTATGTTATTACTAAATTCATATTCAATCCATTTTGAGCATCAAATTAGAACAAAAATTTTTAATTCAACCCATTCAATTGCCATAAAAGGTGCATGAATACATTCAATCCCAAGAAAGAAGGGGTTAATGACTCAACTGCTTTAAGAAGAACTGCATTGGTCTTACGAGGGAATGATGTTAATTTAATCTTTATCCATATGATAAATTTTTTTTTTCGCATAGCACGGGAGTGGAGTCCAGTTGGGCCCACTCAGCATGGTGGCCACTGATTGGCCTATTGTACCTACCCCGGGTCATTATGATGATGGAGAATTTGGTGGAATGAAGACTGGCAGGGGAAACCGAAGTACTCGGAAAAACCTACCCCAGCGCCACTTTGTCCACCACAAATCCCACTTGACCAGACACGGATTTGAATCCGGGCCACCGCAGTGGGATGCCAGTGACTAACCACTTCAGCTATGACACGGCCCATCTGTATATTAACTCCAATAAGTAACATTTTTCTACTGACATCAATTTATTCATTGCCACATTCGGTTCAATGAACGTGATAACTTCTTTGGTGACTGGTTTGTAATGTTCATTCCAAAGAGAAGGTTGCTAATCCTGACAGTCAAAACATCCTTCTGCTCTACTGCACTCTGTTATCCTTTCAACATTACAAGAAATGTAAGTTAAATTCCATCCACAAACATGATGCAAAAACAATAAGTGAAATATTACCTGTGGCAAATACTTTAATACCAACAGCACTTGATACAATTACAGTACCAGCAACAGTAGTACCACCATTCAGCCCCTGAAATACAGAAAAATATGTAAAGAAATGGCTTGAAATATGGAACTAGTCAAAATCTCATAACATTGGCAATATCTGAAGTTGTATTTGTAGTCATAAAGATATATGTACCAGGATTCCCTAGCGTGTAGTTTCTGATTAAAAAAAAAAAAGTATAAATTGTTATTACAAGCTGATCTCTTTCCCTAATGATAGTTTACATGTTTAAATTCAGGAGTGGATAAGAAACAGCTCCTGAAATGCACATATTTAAAGAGTTATAAGAACTTTATGCGTCACTTAAGTGGCACTAAAGTGGCCGTGCCATACCTCAAGTGGTTAGTTGCTGGCTTCCCACCACGGCGGCCCAGGTTCGAGCCCGGATCTGCCAAGTGGGATTTGTGGTGAATAAAGTGGCGATGGGGCAGGTTTTCTCCAAGTACTTTGGTTTCCCCTGCCAATCTTCATTCCACCAATTGCTCCACAGTCACCCTCACCTATCATCTGGGGCTGGTACAATAGGCCAGAAGTGGCCGCAGTACAAGGGGCTTAGTCCCACCCCACTAGCAATAAAAAAAATAATACGTGGCACTAAAAGAAGTCTCTTTATTTTATTTTATTTCATTTCACTTTACTTTTCTGTATCCTGTTATTAAAGGTATTTTTAGAAGCCATTAACACAACTGACAGATTACAAAACAGATACTGTATTTAAATTTCTAAAGCTACTTGATTTTAACCTTTCAAATACAGCATATCTTCTTCCTGAATACTTTTGCTTTTATTGATCAAAATTAAATGCAAAAAATGGATCTATTTCACCTGAGAATTCGGTGACAACAGATTTGTATTCAAGGACCACCTGATGACAATCTCTGCAGATCAAAATACATAGCGGGTGTAGAAAATAAAACTGAGTATTAACACCATAATATTTGTGTTATAATCAATCAATTGTTGTGTTCATGGTTCTAATAAAATACCTTTAATTAAAAGAAGTGTCAAAGTGATACCCCAGCAATACAAAAAGCACCAATGTGCCATCCTGTCCCAATTACAATATGGTAATATTTATATGTTTGTTTAAGAGTGACTGCAAAAATGATCGTATGGAATGATCTGGCTCAGGATAGGGACCAGTGGAGGGCTCTTGTGAACACGGTAATGAACCTTCAGGCTCCATAAAATTCTGGGAAGTTTTTCAGTAGCTGCACACTTGGCTGCTTCTCACAAGCGAGTGAGTGAGTGAGTGAGTGAGTTATGGAAAGTATGGATTGAATTGATATGGCTCAGGATAGGGACCAGTGGAGGGCTCTTGTGAACATGGTAATGAACCTACAGGTTCTATAAAATACTGGGAAGTTTTTGAGTAGCTGCACAACTGGCAGCTTCTCAAGAAGGGCTCAGATCCATGAATGAGTGAGAAAGTGATAAAATTATTAAATTACCTTGCTAAGTACATAAGGAAAATCTCTTCTTGATGTTTTAACAGCTGGCGTCTTCAAACTGGCAAACTCTGACAACATTTCCTGGTCCAAGCCAACTTTGACGCGACCTTTGATAACTGCTATTGTTGCTGGTACAGCACCCTAAGGACAGATAAAATGATCCTTCAGTGCTGTTCTGGAAAAGTGTACTAAGTGAGAAGCCCCATGCAGCTTGCAAGAATGTTTCATGTAGCCAATGAAAAATACACACAAACTCTCAATCAGACACGAAAATCAATTAGCAGATATAAAGAGCAGTACTGATTCTAGAAAGAAGGAGCAAAATCTTAACAGTTAGTCGTTCACTCTTACATGACAATACATCAACAATTTTACAGTAAGACCTTGGACATAGAAACTCCAAGAAAATTCTATTAGAAACTTAACCTAGAAAACAGGTATGACGTGGGGTAGTGCATATGGCATGACAAACAAGCTACATGCAGAAGAATGTAACCACAACTCATCATACAAGGTCTTGTCTGCAGAATGACATCAAACCTCATACATGGTCACTCATTCATGTAGCTGAGCCCTTCTTGAGAAGCTGACAATTATGCACCTACTCAAGAATTCACCAGCATTTTATGGAACCTGAAAGTTCATTACTGTCTTCACAAGAGCCCTCCACTGGTCCCTATCCTGAGCCAGATCAATCCAATCCATACCAACCCATCCTATCTCTCTAAGATCCATTTTAATATCGTCCACCCACCTACCTCTTGGTCTTCCAGTGGTCTGTTTCCTTCTGGCTTTCCCACCAATATCCAATGCCCTGCCCATCTCATCCTCGTTGACTTGATCATACATTGTAGCTTCAAAAAGTTCCAGGAAAGAAGGAAATACAGAGATAATGTGGCAGGTAGACTACAGCCCACTCTTGCATCTTGAGAGATATCAACATAAAATTGTACTAGCAACTGGAAGGAGTAGAAATCTAAAAGCTTCAGACAACATAGTGAATACTGCTCTGGGCCATGGTGTGTTAAAGGAATTACAGTCCCAGCAATAACAATATTAAGCTGAAAAATGACCCAGAAAGAACATGGCCTCCCCAAAATTTTATCCACTTACACACAACCTAATTCTGGACACTAGGAGTTCACCCTCACAGTTAAAATTATTCTTGCAAAAAAGCAACTGTCTAACCATTTCTGATGTTAGGCAAGTTAACTTCAGTGCAGGCCATACAGGTGGTTAGTCACTGGTTTACCACCAGTGGCCAAGGTTCAAGCCCGGGTCAGGTCATCTGGGATTTGTGGTGGACAAAGTAGCATTGTGGCAGGTTTTCTCCAAGTACTTTGGTTTCCCCAGCCAATTCGCAATCATCACCATCATATGGGGCTGGCACAATAGGCCAAACAGTGACTGCAGTGTCAAGTGGTCCCAGTCTCACCCCATGAGAAAAAAATAACTTCAGTGCAACCTTGAAACCAGGGCAGTACAGGGTGGCACACAAGTGATTTTTTAGCTTCTTTCCCTATTTTGAAAAAATAAAAGAAAGTTTATAAGATCACCAAATTTTCAGTATATGTTCCCCTGATTTCTGGGTTGGGTATGAATGTGAATGAATGTATAAGGGGTGGGCCTTCTTGGCCCTTGCACCGCGATCACAGTGGTCTATTGTGCCTTCTGGGTTGGGTATGGTGAATTACCACTGAACCTCACCAGTACAGCCATTCTTGGTTCCAAATCAGAGTCAGAGACAGAGACTGGTGGTTTACTGCCAATCAGCTTGTCTTGGCGAAAAGCCCCTTGAGAGTCATGACCAGTAATTTTATTTTCCAACTGAACAGTTGCCGTTATAGCCCTTACATAACACTCTCTCTAATGAGAGGATGGGTATGTTGTTTAAAATTGCTGCTGGTCCTCACCAGCACATTCATTCTCAGGTCGAAGTTCCATGGGACTCATGACCACCTTTTACTGTCTGAGATTAAAGACTCCACAAGCCTGGAGGCCAGGTCCCCATATTTATATGGCCCAGTTATAACCCCAGGCACTGGGTTCCCTTTTTTTGTTACCTCCTACAAGTTGCTGGGCTACAATGGGAGTATTCAACCCCACCTCCACACAGGTTTTGGTTCCAAACAAAGACTTTTGCTCCTTATAAAAAACTTTGGGTTGGACAGCAGCCTCTAACAGTTCCTCTGTTGTTAGCCTACTTTCCCTGCATGTCTGTATGTGTACGACCCCTATCATTGCTAGGCAACAGCTCAGCTGATAGGAAAACCTGTTGATCAGCAATGGCTTGATAAACACGTTCCCAGAGCATCAAATGCACACACAAAAAAAGAAGTGGTGAATGTATGGGTTTGTATGCAGTCCTTGCTGTATCAATGGAAAGCAGGAAATTAGCTCTTTCTAGAACTTCTTGTTAATGTGGGCATTGCCCCAGTGTTTATTTTAAAAAGTCATATCAAACTTTGATTTGTTTCATTCTGGTCCCTCGCACTAACAATTATAAATACAAACCACTCCGTCCAATGTGACATATAAGTTTGTACTATGTTAAAACTTATCTCCCTTGCATGTTTCACAGTGAAAACAACACAGCAAGCCACGAACAAACCCTGGACGACATCAAGAACCTCCTCATCAAGATAGACGGCGGCACAAAATCTGCCCCATACAAGTAGGACGATAGGAATACAGACACGAACCTACGTCGTTTAAAGAATTTTAACTATTGACAATAAAGTTTTTTAAATAACAACTAGAAACTTTTAAAAACTTTACAACACCAGGAAGCTGCTGTGATTGTGAAACGTTCGACTTTATGCATACTGTGCATTATTGGATATAAGTGTATGAATTTTAAATCAAAACACCTATTATGATGGTAGTTTCCAGTTTGTACTGATGTTCCCTCTGAAGATGGCCCATAAGGACCGAAACATGTAAGGGAGATAAGTTTTAACGTAGTAAAACGTAGTAGTAACGTAGTAAAAACTTATATGTCACATTGGACAGAGTGGTTTGCATTTATCATATCAAACATTAACAAATTACAGCTTATTTAATTTTCAACCTGTCTGAGGCAGACACATGAAACTACTTAAATATGTGCATTTCGTGAACTGCTTGTAGTTGAATTCTGTACTTAACACATTTACATATTTATGTTTAATAAATGTAATTTTATCAGGGCATATAAAATCACGCATCCCTGTGTAGCTGGTTTTCTTTTTTCCTTAATTTACACATACATTATCAACTCTCAAGCTGGCCCATTTCACTGGCATTTCAGAAACAGAATTTTCATAAATGTTGAGTTCAATATCTGCAATTTATTATTGATCATCAAATCCCAAATGTCTGCCTATAACCTTTTACCTGGTTTCGAATAACTTCCTCAACTTGTAAAGCAGTCTGAAGGTTGGCAGGATAAGGCATTCCATGACTGATTATTGTAGACTCCAATGCAACAACAGGACTGTGGCTTCTTAATGCCTCGGATACTTCTTGTGAAACATCTATACAGCTGTTGTAATTAAAGCTACTCATACGTCTTCGAAAATATGCATAAACTCGATTTCTAAGAAAATATGCCAGTTTAGTTTGCATGCTTAATCCTTTCTGCTGCAACTTGCAAATGTATATGCAATATGATTAGTGAGATAACATAACCTCAGTTCAAAGTTTCCTTACGTGACGTGAATATTCTCAGACGCTCACAATTACGAAAAAGAAAAGATTTCACATTTACTCATATTCAGGAAAAAAATATTGCAGACACTCGCAATTACGGTCCCTCATAGAGTTGGCTATAACCCTACCCTACTTTTATTGAAACACGTGTCGTATCTCATATGTTAAAATTTATAATTGTAATTAGCAAATTTAAAAGAGTGGCGAAAATTAAGAATGAAAAAACAAACACTGAAAATAATATGTTATACACATAGTTACACTAAATATATTAACCCGACGACTGCAACACGAACCCGTAAATATCGCGCGCTCACTGAACTTTCTCTCGTAAACCAGCACGTGCTGCTCTCGTACTGGTTGTTTCAGCCATCACAATGCAGGTTTGAAGATGGCTGCTGGAATAAATACGTGCACGAAAGAAGAACAACGTTCTGTAATTTGTTTTTTGATCAGTGAAGGTGTGAAACCGATTGAAGTTCATCGACATTTGAAGGTTCGGTATGGTGATGCATGCTTGTCACAGCAGCAAATGTACGAGTGGAGTAGGAAATTCAGAAATGGTGTGACGTCTGTGGCAGACGCTCCTCACCCGGGTCAGGTGCACAGAGTTGTGACGGTTGTGACCGTTGTGACCCCTGAGGCCCCTGAGCCCCCTGAGTCTGTTGCAGCAGTTGAAGCCCTAGCAATGGAGAATCGCCAAGTGTCGGTGGATGAAATAGCCGAAATTCTTAACATGAATCACGGATCAGCACACCATGTCATTCACGATGTGCTCCAGTTTCACAAAGTGTCTGCAAGTTGGGTGCCACAGCAGCTGACTCCAGAATTGAAACAACAATGTGTTGACACCTGTAAAGAACTTCTGCGGCGACTTGAAGCAGAAGGTGGTGGCTTCCTTTTGAGAATCGCTACTGGTGATGAAACTTGGGTGCACTGCCACCAACCACAAACAGAGAACAAGCAAGGAATGGCATCATTCCTCATCACCAAAATCCAAGAAGTTCCGAATCACATTAATGCAGTTCTTTTAAGCATCCGTACTTCAAAGTATGAATGCATATTCTTAATAACTGCTGCAGACCAGCTCAGTAAATGTAACGGCAGTAAGCTGAAATTTCTGATTTATCTGTGCAGATTAGCAAGATAGCGATCATGTGATTGTTTTTTATACACATTGCGTTAACTAATCGGGTTAGTATCAACGGTATGAGCTGTTAGCTTTACGGTTTGCAGGTCTAACGTATAGGAGCCACATGGATACACAACAAAGGCGTATATTACTTTTGTCTACCCCTGTAGTGTATGGTTATGCAACGGATGACATAAGTAAGTTTTTGAAAAGTAAGTTGTGGCATTTGACCGCATGGTAACTGAAATTACAAGAGCCCAGTGCTCAAGTACCAGTGTTATTAGATATACGAGTATAATGCATTATACCCATATTAATACCTCGTGCTTTTGTCATCCTTGCAGGCACAATGTTTCATGTATCCTCTTTGTACCATATGCATTACATGATTACGATGAATACACAAATAAAGTTACAGGTGCCTTTGAGAAGTGGGGTGAGTGATGCCAGTATATTGTATCGTGCGTAACTGCAACTGTTAAATTGTGTATTTATAATACAGAGACCAGTTGGGGTGCATAATTTATAAGTTTTTTACAGACTAAACCTCAAAATAAAAAATTTGAGAAAGGTTAGGTTAAATAGCTAAATAAAGGCCAATTTCAGCATAGACACCATAGTGCATACTTAGCCCCAATATTTAATATGTAGTTAGAACTTTTGTATTAAAAATAAGGAAATGTGCCAGTTTGGAAGTCCACCTGTCGCTGTGATAACACCGACTGTGCCCAAGAACGTACCAAATTTATTCCAGAATTTAGGTTTTCACATAGTAAATCCCTTGAAAATGTCAGTCTTTCTACATGGATTGTAAACCAGACCATTCTCAGAACCAGTTTTATAATTACAGAGCCCATCAAAATATATATTTATAGTTGAGATTTCTAATCTAACTTAAACACATGGTGGAATGGAGAACCCTAGAAGAAGCCTGAGGAAAGGACCTCTGTAGGGTGTGTCAGTGCTCATCCATATTCTTGATTCCTCCCATTCTGCGTTATATAATCTGTGTATAAATTAAGAAAAAGAGACATGCCTTCAGTTCTGAAATTACGTTATTGTTTATATGACAATACCTTTAAAATGAGCAGCATAGGCTGGAATAGCAGGATGATTATGAATGGCAACTTGAGAAAGCAGCAGACTTAGCCTTTTTATAATTTTAAAGTGTTAGCTCAGGAAAGACAAGAAAATCACATTGTGACTTTGGGTAATTAGCTTTTAGGCTAACTAGCAACATTACTATATAACATTTGGTCTGACTGATTACACAAATTAATTTGAAGTGAGTGCACTGAACTATTAGCATATCTGCTATATTGGAGGTGGTTATAGTTCAAATGTTGAAAGCAGAATTATGGAAATACTCGCCAT
Organism: Cryptotermes secundus; assembly: GCF_002891405.2. Classification (NCBI taxonomy): domain Eukaryota; kingdom Metazoa; phylum Arthropoda; class Insecta; order Blattodea; family Kalotermitidae; genus Cryptotermes; species Cryptotermes secundus. The sequence goes on along the minus strand of NW_019735493.1, from coordinate 3,580 downwards.
TTCTCATTCAACCCTGAAAATTAATTATTAGGTACTGGTCCTACTGCTGGTTGCTAAACAGTGAGTCAGGTATCTTTTCAATAGAGCAGATATCATATTACAGTGCGTACAATCAAGTGCGCGCCGTGCACTCCCGCGCGCGCGGAGGAGTTGCAACTCCTCCCCGCGACTGCATCCGTTCTGCGGTGGTATGACTCACGGCAAATTGCAGCCGTGGCGCGCACTTGATTGTACGCACTGTATATTCCTAAATTTAAAGAGGCATTAACAGATTTCCTGACCACCAACTCTTTCTACACTGTGGAGGAATACTATTGTTATAAATAAGAATTTTGAAATTTGAATATATCTAAAGTATTGAAATTGCTGATTTTATGACGGTAAATTTTTATTATTTTGATTGTAAGATGTCAGCTTTATGTTTTTAAATGTACTATTTTGTGCATAAATATTGTGACTATCTTGCATGTTTTTATAATTTGTCCAATCATATATAAGAAAATTTGTGTTGACTGGTTTCAGTCGTTTTTGAAACTGTGCATGTAAGGGACTTGTTCCACATCCAGTGGCGTTTTAGCCCCTCTGGATAGATGGAATTGGAAATACGTAGGGCAGTCAAAAAGTTCCCGAAATTCCCCTGCAGACGGAGAACGAGCGGTAAGATAGTGCGCACACTGTTGTGGTGGGGAGCTCAGCATGTCTGCTCGCAGGGGGAACAGGTCTGGACAGGTTTCAGTGTGCAGTGTCATTTCTGTTCCATTTGAATTAGACGTGAGTGTTGGTCATTCGGCGCAATGTCACAATTTGAACAGCGCGCAAACATCAAGTTCATGTGCTAATTGGGAAAATCTGCTTCAGAGACGCAATCGGCCCTGCAGCAAGTTTACGGTGATACTGCACTAAAGAAATCCACAGTTTACGACTGGTTCTTCTGGTTTAAGAATGGGCAGGAGATGTTAGAGAATGACCAGCGCACCAGGAGACCTTTGACATTCAGAACCGAAAGAATGATTGGAAAAGTGCGACAACTTATTTGATCTGATCGAAGAATGACCATCGCGGAGTTGGAGCAAGAAGTTGGTATCTCTCACGGATCCATTCATGCCATTTTGTCCAACGATGTGAAGATGAGACGCGTCAGTGCAAAGTTTGGTCGGAGGCAGCTGACCACAGATCAGATAGAATGTCGCATGATGGTCACTGGTGATCTGTTTGACAAAAGTACGCAGAACCCGATGTTTCTCGAAAATATTCTCATGGTGATGAGTAATTGGTGTTCGCCTATGACCCGGAGACGAAGCTGCAGTCATCAGAGTGGCACACAGCATCGTCTCTCCGGTCAAAAAATCATGCCTCATCGGATCCAAAGGCAAAGTGATGCTCATTGCATTCTTTGACATCGACGGTTTGGTGCACCATGAGTTTGTACCGCCTGGACAGACTGTTACTGGCCATTTCTACGTGCAAGTTTTGCAGAGGTTGCACAATGTAGTTCGGAGGAAGCGGCATGACGAGTGGCAGAGACAGTGGTTTCTGCATCATGATAGCACACCGAGCCACACATCGCTTGTTGTGCAGAAATTCATCACCGAGAAAAACATTCCTGTCATCACTCAACCACTGTACTTTCCGGATCAAGCTCCGAGTGACTTTTGGCTGTTCCCTACTCTGAAAATGGGCCTCAAGGGGACACTTTTCGCAACCATGGAGGACATAAAGAAGTCTTCCACCGCTGCTTCCAACAATGGCAGGATCGATGGAGCAAGTGAGTGTGCGCATAAGGGTCCTACTTTGAAGGTGATTAGGTAAGCGTTGCCGTATGTCCTACCATTAGAGTGCTATACCACCATTCCAGGAACTTTTTGACTGACCCTCGTAAATATGAATGAATATGAATATAAATAGAAGAACTTTAATGTGGACCCCAGATCTCTCATAGCATTACATTCTGTTTACTTCCATATTCTTGGATTTGAAGTAACCAACTTCTGTATGTTGTACTGTTATATTTCTAGGTTACAAAGTAAACAATATCCACACCTCAGAAGATCCTGTTCAGGCTGTAGAAGAAGCAGAAGCATTTTTTGTGGGTGGTGGTAACACATTCCAACTCTTGAAGGCATTGTATGACTTTTTAAGATAATTGATCCAATCAGAAAGCGTGTGCTAGAGGTAATATTTATGGTATGAAAGTTGTGAATTGTCTTTTGTTAGTCATCAATTCCTAATTGATAATACTGAAATAATAATAACCTCTTTATGTTAAATTAACTTTCAGGAAGGTATACCATACATTGGAAGCAGTGCAGGCTCTAATGTGGCAACTGTCAGTATTTGTACAACAAATGTTATGCCTATTGTACATCCACCCAGCTTCACAGATCTTGGGCTTATTCCTTTCAACATCAACCCTCACTATTTGGATGACAATCCTACAACACATATGGGAGTGAGTATCGGCTACTTATTGCGCTTCGCAGCTGTTTTGCTTCCCTGCAAAAATCTCCATCTTTGTTCAAAGAACTTCAAGGAAGCCATTTGTAGTAATAGATTACAGAACACACCCTTTCCAGTCTTGTTACTGTTTGTATAATGTCGACAGTCATCCAGGTCATGTAATGAAGATGAGTACAGTATACCAACAAAAAACTATTTAATAATTTCAGGAAACATGGGAACAAAGAATTGAATAGTATCATAAGATCCCCGGTGCTCCTCCTGTGGTGGGTTTGTGAGAAGGAAGCCTACTGCATATTGAAGGAGAAAAAATGACACTTGTAGGGAAGTGCAGTGCACATATATTTTCACCATAAGTAAAATTTCTAATGATTGAAGTATTTTAGGATGGAGTGTAAGGGTTGGGATATGTGTTGCTCCATTTCCTCTCTTATTGCCAACCTGTGCATCACATTCTGCACTCTTTTCACAAATTAGGCTCCGGATACGAGAGTCGTGGTGATGGAGCCTTTGCATCTGCATCTGAAGGAAAGATAATACTACAAAAAATAAATTAAGTTGCTTTAGAGTATAGTTTAAGATGAATAAAATTGTTTGAAATCTTGACAAGTAATTTGCACAGTTGAGTCATGTACAGAGGAAAATATTATGGCTGTAGTGTGAACGCTTATTTTATCAGCTATGTGCTGTGTTGTTCATTATTGCTCATTGCCGTGGATACTCATACTTCATCATCTGTAATCTATCAAGACGACAAGTCCACAATCTCTTCCAAAACAGTTCCTCCACTTGATGCGATCTACAGCTTTCTCCTTCAAATGAAAATATCCTCTTCTGTCCCCAAAGGTCTTCCAGCATCTTACTTCTTCCTCCTCGTCTTCTGGTCACTTCTATCCGCCCCTCTATCTTTCTTTCAATAACTTCTTTTAGAAGACAGTTACCGTGCAAGATATGACCGATCCAATTAGCCTTCTGTTTTCTTATTTCGTGTAGGATATTCATCTGCTCACTGACTCTAAATAACACTTCTTCATTTCTCACATAATTATGTGAGAAATGAAGAAGTGTTATTTAGATTATAATCGGTCCAACTGATCTTCTCCATCTTTCTCCAACACCACAT
>NW_019735492.1:2853-8765 GCF_002891405.2 Cryptotermes secundus | reverse complement strand
TTTCCTTTGCTAGCTTGCTACCTTTGGGTTGCTAGCATGCTAGCTATATTTTGCTGGATTGCTTGTTTGCTTTGCTTTGTTTCTACATTCCTAGATTTGTGTTGCTAGCATGCTAGCTTTGCGTTGCTATCTTGCAAGCACTGCGTTGCTAGCTTGCTAGCTTTGCGTTGCAATCTTGCTCGTTTTGCGTTGATAGCTTCGTACTTTAGGGTTGCTAGCTTTTATAGGTTTGCGTTCTTAGCTTGCTACCTTTGCGTTGCTAGGCTGCTTGTTTTAGATACAAGCTTGCTAGCTTTGCGTTGCTAGCTTGCTAGCTTTGCGATCTAGCTCTCTAGTTTAAGTTGAAATGTTGCTACCTTTGTTTTGCTAGTTTGCTAGCATTATGTTGCTAGCATTCTAGCTTTGCGTTGCTATCTTGCTATCTTTGCGTTGCTAGCTTGCAAGATATGCGTTCCTAGCTAGCCAGTTTGCGTTGCAATGCTTGCTAGTTTTTTTTGCTAGCTTGGTAGATTGCTAGATATTCGCTGCCAGCTTGCTAACTTTGCCTTGCAATCTTGCTAGCTTTGCGTTTCTAGCTTCCTAGGTTTGCGTTGCTATCTTGCAAGCTTTGCGTTGCTAACTTGCTAGATTGCTAGATATACGTTGCTAGCTTGCTAGATTTGCGTTGCTATCGTGCTATCTTTCCGTTGCTACCTTCCTAGCTTTGTTTTGCTTTCTTGCAAGCTTGGCGTTTCTAGCTTGGTAGCTTTGCGTTGCTAGCTTGCTAGCTTTGTGATTCTAGCTTGACAGATTTGCGTTGCTATCTTGCCAGCTGTGCGTTGCTAGTTTGTCAGATGTGCCTTGCTAGCTTGCCTGCTTTGCGTTGCTAGCTTGATAAATTTGCGTTGCTACATTGCTAATTTTGTGTTGCTAGCTTGCTAGATTGCGTTGCTTGCTTGTTATCTTTGCGCTGCTAGCTAGTTAGCTTTTCATTTCTAGCTTGCTAGCTTTGCGTTGCTAGCTTTGCGTTTCTAGCTTGCTAGCTTTGCGTTGCTTGCTTGCTTGCTTTGCGTTTCTTTATTGCTAGCTTTGCGTTACTAGTTTGCTAACTTTGCGTTGCTAGCTTGGTAGCTTTGCTTTGCTAGCTTTCTAGCTTTGCGTTGTAAGTTTGATAGGTTTGCGTTGCTACCTTGCTAGCTTGGCGTTGCTAGCTTGCTAGCTTTGCGTTGCTAGTTAGTCAGATTTGCGTTATTAGCTTGCTAGATTTATAGATATGCGTTGCTAGCTTGATAGCTTTGCGTTTCTAGCTTGCTAGCTTTGCGATGCTAGCTTGCTAGCTTCGCGTTCTTAGCTTGGTAGCTCTGCGTTGCAAGCTTGCTACTTTTGCGTTCCTAGTTTGGAGGCTATGCGTTTCTATCTTGCTAGTTTTGCGTTGCTAGCTTGCTAGCATGCTATATATGCGTTGCTAGCTTGTTAGCTTTGAGTTACAAGCCTCCTAGAATTGCGTTTCTAGCTTGCAAGCATTGCGTTGTTTGCTTGCCAGCTTTGAGTTGCTAACTTTCCAGCTTTGCTTTGCTAGCTTGCCAGGTTGCGTTGGTAGCTTTCCAGCTTGGCGTTGTTAGCTTTCTAGGTTTGCGTTGCTATCTTGCTAGATTTGCGTGGCTAGCATGCTAGCTTTGAGTTGCTACCCTGCTAGCTTTCCGTTGCTAGCTTGCAAGTTTTGTCCTGCTAGGTTGCTAGGATTGCGTTCCTTGCTTGCATGTTTGCTTTGCTTTCCTTGCTTGCTAGTTTTCGTTGCTAGCCTCCTATTTTTGCGTTAATAATTGCTATCTTTACGTTGTTAACTTTTTACCTTTGCGTTGCTAGCTTGCTGGCTTTGTTTTGCTATGTTCCTAGATTGCTAGATTTGTGTTGCTATCTTGCTAGCTTTTGTTACTTTCTTTCTAGTTTTGGTTGCCACCTTGCTAGCTTTGCGTAGCTAGCTGCTAGCTTTGCGTTGCTAGCTTGCTACCTTTGCGTTGCTAGCTTGCTAACTTTCCGTTCCTAGCTTGCTAATTATGCTTTTCTACCTTGCCAGCTTTCCGTTATTCGCTTGTCTGTTTGCGTTGCTAGCTTGCCAGCTTTGCGTTGCTAGCTTGTTAGATTTAAGTGGCTAGCTTGTTACCTTTGCGTTCCTACCTTGCTAACTTAACGTTGCAAGCTTACTAGCTTTGCGGTGCTAAGTAGCAATCTTTGCGATTCTAGCTTGCTAGATTGCTAGATATGCGTTGCTAGCTTGAAAAATTGCGAAGCAATCTTGCTAGCTTAGCGTTGCTAGCTTGCTAACTATGCGATGCTAGCTTGCTAGCTTGGCGTTCCTAGCTTGGTAGCATTGCGTTGCTAGGTTGAATGTTTTGCTTTGCTAGCTTGATAGCTTTCCGTTGCTAGCTTTCTATGTTTACGTTTCTAATTTGATAGCTTTGCGTTGCTAGCTTGGTAGCTTTGCGTTGCTGGCTTGCTAGGTTTGCTTTGCTAGCCTGCTATCTTTGTGTTGCTAACTTGAGAGCTTGGCGTTGCTAGCTTGCTAACTTTCAGTTGCTAGCTTGCTAGATATGTGTTTCTAGCTTGCCAGCTTTCCGTTACTAGCTAGCCTGTTTGCGTTGCTATCTTGCCAGCTGTGTGTTGCAAGCTTGCCAGTTGTGCGTAGATAACTTCCCACCTTTGCGTTGCTAGTTTGCCAGCTTTGCGTTGCTAGCTTGAAAGCTTTGCTTTCAAACTTGCTAGTTTTGCGTTGCTTGTTTGCTTCCTTGCCTGCTTTAGCGATTCTTGCTAGCTAGCTTTGCATTGCTAGCTTGCTAGGTTTGTTTTGCTAGCTTGCTTGCTTTGCGTTTCTACCTTGGTAGCTTTGCGTTGCTAGCTTGAAAGCTTTGCTTTCAAACTTGCTAGTTTTGCGTTGCTTGTTTGCTTCCTTGCCTGCTTTAGCGATTCTTGCTAGCTAGCTTTGCATTGCTCGCTTGCCCGTTTGCGTTGCTAGCTTTCCAAGTTTGCGTTGTAAGCTTGCCAGTTTTGCGTTGCTATCTTACTAGATTTGCGTGGCTAGCTTGCTTGATTTGCGTTGCTACCTTGGTAGCATTGCGTTGCTCTCTTGCTACCTTTGCGTTGCTATCTTGTTAGCTTTGTCTTGCTAGTTCGCTAGCTTTGGCTTGCTAACTTGCTAGCTTGGCGTTGCTAGCTTGCTAACTTGGCGTTGCTAGCTTGCTAGCTTTGCGTTGTAAGCTTGCTAGCTTTGCATTGCTAGCTTGCCCGTTTGCGTTGCTAGCTTTCCAAGTTTGCGTTGTTAGCTTGCCAATTTGCGTTGCTATCTTACTAGATTTGCGTGGCTAGCTTGATAAATTTGCGTTGCTAGATTGCTAAATTTTCATGGTTAGCTTGCTAGTTTGCGTTGATAGCTTGGTAGCTTTGCGTTGCTAGCTAGTTAGATTGCATTGCTAGCTTGATAGTTTTGCGTTGCACGTCTGTTAGATTTGCGTTGCTAGCTTGGTAGCTTTTCGTTGCTATCTTGCTAGCTTTGCCTTCTAGCTTTCTTGCTTTGAGTTTCTAGCTTTCTCTTTTTGCGTTGCTAGCTTGCCTAGATATGCGTATCTAGCTTGCCAACTTTGCGTTTCTAGCTTGCCAGTTTTGCGTTGCTAGCATGCTAGTTTTGTGTTGCTAGTTTGCCAGTTGGCGTTGCTGGCTTGCCAGCTTAGCTTTGCTAGCTAGCTAGATTTGTGTGGCTAGCTTGCTAGCTTTGCGTTGCACCCTTGCTAGCTTACAGTTTCTAGCTTGCTTACTTTGCGTTTCTACCATGCTAGATTTGCCTTGCTAGCTTGCTAGCTTTGCGTTGTTTCCTTGCTTGCTTTGCGTTTCTTGCTTGTTAGCTTTGCGTTGCTAGATTGCTAGCTTTGCATTGCTAGCATGCTAACTTTGCGTTGCTAGCTTGGTAGCTTTGTTTGTTAGCTTGATAGCTTTGCTTTGCCAGTTTGATATGTTTGCGTTGCTATCTGGCTAGCTTGGCGTTGCTAGCTTGCTATATTTGCGTTGCTAATTAGGTAGCTTTGCATTGCTAACTTGCTAGATTAATAGATATGCGTTGCTAGCTTCATAGCTTTGCGTTGCTATCTTGCAAGCTTTGGGTATCTAGCTTGAAACTTTTGCGTTGCTCGCTTGCCATCTTTGCGTTTCTAGCTTCCTAGCTTTACGTTGCTAGCTTTGCCAGTTTCCGTTACTAGCTTGCCAGCTTAGCGTTCCTAGCTTGCTATATTTGCGTGTCTAGCTTGCTAGATTTGCGTTGCTATCATGATAGTTTTCGTTGCTACCTTGCTAGATTTGGTTGCTTGCCTGCCTGCTTTGCGTCTATTTCTTTCAATCTTTCGTTGCTATCTTGCTAGGTTTGCGTTGCTAGCTTGCTAACATTGCGTTGCTAACTTGCTAGCTTTGCGTTCCTACCTTGCTAGCTTGGTGTTGGTAGCTTGCTAGCTATGATTTGCTAGCATCCTAGATTGCTAGATTTGCGTTTCTAACTAGCTAGCTCTGAGTTGCTAGCTGGGTAGCATTGGGTTGCTAGCTTGCAAGCTATGCCTTCTACCTTGCTTGCTTTGCGTTGCTAGCTTGCAACGTTTGCGTTGGTAGCTAGCCAGCTTTGCGTTTCTAGCTTCCTAGCTTTACTTTGCTAGCTTTGACAGTTTGCGTTACTAGCTTGCCAGCTTTGCGTTGCTAGCTTGCTAGATATGAGTGTCTAGCTTGCTAGCTCTGCGTTGCTAGCTTGCCAGTTTTGCGTTGCTAGCTTAGTAGTTTTGAGTTCCTAGCTTGGTAGATTTGCGTTGCTAGCTTGCTAGCTTTGCGTTCTAGCTTGCTTGTTTTTCGATTCTAGCATGCTTTCTTTGCGTTGTTAGCTTGCTAGATTTACGTTTCTAGCTTGCTAGATTTCCGTTGCTAGCTTGCTAGCTTTGCTTTGCTAGCTTGCCATCTTTGCTATTCTAGCTTGCCAGGTTTGCTATTCTAGCTTGCTAACTTTGCGTTGCTAGCATGTTAGCTTCGCGTTGCCAACTTGCTAGCTTTGCGTTGATACCTTGCTAGCTTTGTGTTGCTAGCTTGCTAGTTTTGAATTGCTACCTTGCTATCTTTGCGTTCCTAGCTTCCTGTCTTTGTGTTGCTAGCTTGCTAGGTTGCTAGATTTGCTTTTATAGCTTGCTAGCTTTGCGTTGCTATCTTGCTANTTTGCGCTGCCAACTTGCCAGCTTTGCGTTGCTAGCTTGACAGCTTTCGTTGCTAGTTTGCTAGAATTACGTGGCTAGCTTACTAGCTTAACTTTGCTAACTTGGTAGCTTTCCGGTGCTAGCTTACTAGTATTGCGTTGTTAATTTGCTAGCATTGTGTGGCTAACTTGCTAGCTTGGCGTTGATTGCTTGCTAGCTTTGAGTTTCTAGCTTCCTAGATTGCTAAATTTGCGTTGCTAACTTGCTAGCCTTGCGTTGCTAACTTGCATGTTTTGCGTTGCTAGCTGGCTAGCTTTTCGTAAGTAGCTTGGTAGCTTTGCGTTGCAATCTTGCTTGTTTTGCGTTTCTATCTTGATAGCTTAGCGTTGCCAGCTTGATAGGTTTGCGTTGCTACCTTGCTAGCTTGGCCTTGCTAGCTTGCAAGTTTTCGTTGCTAGATAGCTAGGTTTGCGTTGCTAGCTTGCTAGATATGCGTTGCTAACTTGCCAGCTTAGCGTAGATATTTTGCCAGCTTTGCGTTTCTAGCTTGCCAGCTTTGCGTTGCTGGCTTGTCAGTTTGCGTTACTGTCTTGCCAGCTTTGCGTTGCTAGCTTGCTAGATTTGCGTTGCTACCTTGCTAGCATTCAGTTGCTAGCTTGCTAGATTTGCGTTGCTAGCTTGCTAACGTTGCGTTGTTGTTGCTTGCTTTGCGTTTCTTGC
>NW_019735492.1:0-600 GCF_002891405.2 Cryptotermes secundus | reverse complement strand
TTTGCGTTGCTAGCTTGCTTGTTTGCGTTGCAATCTTGCTAGTTTTGCGTTGCTATCTTGGTAGCTTAGTGTTCCGAGATTGGTTGCTCTGCTTTGTTACCTTGCAATCTTACTAGGTTTGCTTTGACAGCTTAATAGGTTTGCGTTGCTACCTTGCTAGCTTGGTTTTGCTAGCTTGCTAGCTTTGCGTTGCTAGATAACTAGCTTTGCGTTGCTAGCTTGATAGCTTTCTAGGTATGCATTGCTAGCTTGCCAGCTTAGCGTAGCTATCTTGTCAGCTTAGCGTAGCTAGCTTGCCAGCTTTGCGTTGCTAGCATGCCAGCTTTACGTTGCTGTCCGTTCTGTTTGCGTTGCTGGCTTGCCAGCTTGCGTTGCTAGCTTGCTAGATTTGCGTTGGTACCTTGCTAGCATTCCGTTGCTAGCTTGCTAGCTATGCGTTGCTAACTTGCTAGCATTACGTTGCTAGCTTGGTAATATTGCGTTGCTTGCTTGCTAGCTTTGCGTTTCCAAGTTGATAGATTTACGTTGCTAAATTGCTAGCTTGGCGTTGCTAGCTTGAGCCTCGTTTCGCTCTGCTACCACTTGAGCCGCTTCCTCTGC
>NW_019735491.1:119074-119967 GCF_002891405.2 Cryptotermes secundus | reverse complement strand
AAAATAGTTGGTAAAGTAGCATACCTTCTTACCGATTGTGCTCTCTGCCCTGGAGGTCATTTTAAATTTAGTTCCATGTAAAATGGACATAGATGGCAGCAGCATTGCACCGAGGTGTCATGGCCGCCATGTTGCCAACCAATAACATGGGAGTTTCACGGGGTTGACCTCAACTGCCCGCCGACCCAAATGTTGGTGATCTTTGGTGATAACGCCGATGTACACGAGCTGTTATGGGCGTTGTGGGAGTGCGCACACATACGATTGGAAATCGGGCAAGATTTGACCTTCAGTCAATAAGCTGTGTGTTTTTCTGGCTGTTTTCGCGTTCGCTCTAGTTCCTCTAGTTGCAACACGTGGGATCAAAGCATCGAAAAGCTTATAGAAGAAGTGGAGAAAAGGCCAGCTCTTTATTTAAAATCGCGTAAAGAATATTCTGATATTAATTATAAGAAGTTGTGGGAAGAGGTGTGTACCGCTTTGATTGAAAACTGGAATGGTTTGGCTCCTGAAGAGAAAAAACTGAAGGTAATTATCTGTACTTTAGGTAGTTATAATCTTCATAAATTACATACAGTGCCGTATATAATACTTTAAGACAATAAATTTGTGTTAAATGTTTTACTATTTTTATTTATATAAATAATTATTTATATATAGTGCCTATTTTTATTTATATAAATAATTATTTATATATAGTGCCTAGAAAAAAACATTGTATTATAATACAATGTTTTTTTCTAGGCACTATAGCCAAAGTGGGCCTAGGCCTACCTCCATGAACTTCTCCGTTCACTTCGGTTTTTCTAGATCTTACACATTCGGTAGGACTCCTTGGGCGGGTGATCAGCTCGTCGCAAGGCCTCTACCTGTACACAAACACAGAAAAACGC
>NW_019735491.1:95217-118736 GCF_002891405.2 Cryptotermes secundus | reverse complement strand
CTAAAAATTGTATGTGTGCGCACGTCCCTCGAAAGTCGTTGGGCCTCAACAATCGTGCACAACTATTGGCCAACTAAAAATTGCATGTGTGCACTAGGCCTAACTAGTTTCATGGGTATCCCAAACTCTATCAGAATATTGTACAATACTTCCCTCCTAACTGAATCGTAGGCTTTCTTGAAGTCCATGAATAGCTGATGTACTGTCTCATCATACTCCCATTTTTTCTCCAATATCTGATGAATGCAAAAGATCTGATCTGTAGTTGATCTGTTACGTCGAAACCCATACTGATGATCCCCAATAATTTCATCTATATATGGACTTAACCTTGAGAGAAGAATATTGGATAAAATTTTGTATGAAGTTGGTAGCAGTGATATCTCCCAATATTTACTACAGTCAGTTTTATCACCCTTCTTGTGAATTGGTACAATAATAAGACTCCTTCCACTGATCTGGCAATTTTTCCTTATGCCAAATAGAAGGAATTAGATTGTGGATCTTAGAACATAACAGTTCACCTCCTGCTTGAATAAGTTCTGCTGGAATTTGATCACTACCTGGCGATTTATACCGTTTAAATTTTGCAGTAGCACTTTCAACCTCAAAAGGGCTAGGATCAGGTACTAACGGCTCAGCTGTATGGATTTCTGTCCACCTAACATCAGTGATCCTATGTACATTCAATAACTGTGAGAAGTAGATCCTCCACCTATTCAAAATGGAGCACTTAATAAAAGAAATAAATTGTTAGTTCCAAAATGGTTAGGAATTGACACCAAACTTAAAAGCAACTATTCAATTGGAATCTTGTGTTTCCTTTTTATTTCTCTATTGCAAATTTCTCTATGTTAATTGAAGTAACCAATTTTAAAATTTTGCAGGTAATGGAGAAAGTAAAATTTGTGGAAACTGAACAAGGACAACTTGAAGTCCTATATTTGCATTATTGACAAATGAAATATGTTCTACTTGTAAGTAAGAGCTCTGAATTACACACCTTGAGATGGTTTCTTTCTCGTCTTAACATTATTTAATGTTATTTATGTAATGTAATTTAATTTTATGCATTAGGCCAGGAAATCATTGCTGTTCAGCAGTCTCTGAATTTAAATTCTGTCATTTTTCATAAATTGGAACTCTGCCAGACCATATGCATTTAGTTTACAGTACAAATTTGAGTATACTTTACTTTCCAGTGGTTATATTTCTGTTTCATACTAATACACAGTTTTATTATATTTGTAGACAATCTTAAATCTCCACATATGAACAACAAAGGAGGTATACTCCAATCTGAAGAACACATATTTCCTGAATGTGAAATATGCCATTTTGGTCTTGATGTTAATTCGTTGCAGATACAAAGCCATTGGGCCAACCAACTATATTGTTATGGTTTTGGTCACATTTCTTTTCTTGTATTAAATATACATCATATTGAAAAATTTTTAAACTAAAAATTATAGGTCGTAAACAATCCTCTATGTTCTGTAGCATAGATATTTTTCAGTAGGATTGTAGGATATAGGATTGTATTGGTCTGATATGCAAGGTAAGTGTAATAAAATAATGGAGACAACAGAAATGTGTGAGGAATTTGCCCAAAAAATATATGCAGGTGGTGGCATCCCTGTAATTAATTACATGAAGCAGAGGAATATGTGGATGGTGGCTGGTCTTACATCAGGTTAGCTGGTTTAAATATATACTATATGTTTTCCAGGTTCTGATCAATCTTGCTAGCCTGAATTTCATGCCAATTTAGAAGGGCAGGATAAGGTTATAGGGAAGTAAGAGAAGGCTTGCAGTTTTAGTATTATACATATGACATTACTGCACCAGCGTATGTATATATCTGTTAATATTCTTTTCTGTAAGGGAGGGATGGTACAGGGCTGATGTATGTTTACTTAACTACACTCTTAGAGGTACAAACTCAGAAAACTCATAAGTGGTCAACTGATACCACATACTTTTGAGCTACTGGTTTAAATGGGTCATTGGTACTGTAATAGTGTAGAGGAGTAGACAGTAATGGAATGTCTTGAGGTACTATTGCACAATTTACATGGAGTGATCAAGAAAAACATGAAAATCCTGTGTCAGAATATCTGATTTCTCAGTGAAGATTCAAACTGAAAACCTACCAAATGTAAATCAGGAGTGCTTACTACTCGTACTTCATTATGACTTTCAGCAGTAAGCAAGTTACTGTGTAACAAGTTAGGCCATGAAGGCTCAAATACAGGGTCACCATAAAGTAAAACTGTTTCTAAATTTATGAATAAATTAGAGTGGCAGTAAAGGGTTTAGGAGCTCATCATCTGCATGGTTGTTCAACCGACATCAGAGTGAAGCCACTGCCTCTTTTCTCTGAGAATGACAGCTTTGCAGAATAGATTTATTATGTGCCATGTGAAAAACTGCACAGAGGTTATTTATCATGGGAAACAGTAGAGCTTTTGATACCCCTATTGCACCGCTGGAAAACTTTATTAAAAATGTAAATCGTTATTTCAAATGGTGTTGAGATTGAAAGACTGCATTAAATCTGATTATCAGATTGGTATCCACATGTATTCCATAGGCAACTGTTCTTTTATGACAATGCGAATAAAATAGATTCCCTGAAGATGCTAGAAGGATACAGACATCTCATTAGAATGGCAGTGGGTGTTTAATGTTGGTAATCTACCAATGCAAATGGAATTGAACTTGAATTCTAGATATGCTGTGCTGAAGAAATGATAATAGAAATTCAGATAAAATAGCATGACAAATATATCAGAACTACTTTTTCTATATGCAATATCATTGAAGTTGAATGCTGTAGCTACTGATACGTTATAATCTTCTATTGGCTTAATGTTATTGAACGAGGTGTAGATTACGGTGGGATGCCACATTCACTGCACAAAGAAACCAAGACATTACTGAGAGATGCCAGGAGTGGTACCACAGCAATTTGTGGACTTAAATGAGTTCCCCGGTTTCCATCTTGTGACATGTTCTGTAATGTTATGGCCATTTTAATTAATTATAATTTACTTATATGTAGTTATTTTAGTTTACAGATGTTGCAGATACTTCTGAATTCCTTTTGAACATGAAGAGAGAGGACATGCACCGTAATCTGCACTTAATATTCACTACAGGTTGTGATGTCATTGAAGTGATTTTAGAAAACTAATTTAAAGAGAAGTCAGAGTAGATAGTTCACTGAATGACAACTTTCATTCTGCTTCTCACATATGACTGGGGCACATCTGTACACACTGTACAGTTTCAGTCAGGAGGCAAAGAAGTGAATGTGAGAGGAGATTTTCACTTTACAATTTCAACTGCTGGTAACAATACCATGCCTAATAACTGATAGCTGTCAGATGAGTGCCTCATTATCCCACCAACTAATCTAATAGCACATCCTTCATCCTGCAATAATCTAAGATTCTGAGAATTAAATCATAGGTCAAGATCAGTGATGCTATGTCCTGGGTCGGGTCATCTCACTCTTCCTGATGGGGAACGGAGGTGTGATCTAATATAACCTGTCCTGTAATCCACAATGTCACGCCTCTGGCTTCCTTGGGCACCGTGACGATTACGTCGACTCCATCTGAAATGGAAGAGCAGCAGATTATTTTGTAGTTGTATACATCAAAGATCTTTATGTATGTACAGACTCTATTCACCACAAGTTGGAAACACATGAAACATGAAAATCTTACACATGTCTTCTGAGTTTGTTACATGTTGTTTGTATGAAATAATTAACTAATGCATAATATGAAGTTATACCCATGCATTTGTCCACCTGTATGTTTAAATTTTTGAACCACATAAAATGCAAAATTCATCCTAAAATGTGTTTATCCTTCCATGTTCATTTTAGGTACATTACCCATGCCATTTATCATTATTCATCATTTTTAACCTGAGGATCCATCTTATGATGACTCTTTCGATTGGTCTGACCCTCCTTCCAGATTAAATGCACCCTAAATAAGCAACCTTATGACTCCAATTTAAAATTGCAAGTTAATTATTTATTTAATAATAAATTAAATGGTATTTTTCATAAGTGTGTTTTTAACAGGTTATGTTGACAGTTGATAGGCTGATGTACCGATTACTGGTGAATATGAAAAACTTTAATTGAAATGTATTTATTTTTCCATTGTGATCTAATTTTACGTACCTCACTGATATGGACATATATTGGTGTAAAGCTAATTTTACTGTTGATATCAGTACATTAAGTTTGAAATTTTTTTGTTTGTATTTTGCTAAATATTTGCCTTATTGCAAAACATTTTGAACAAACATCTATCCTGATGAGATATATGTTGTATATTTTATAGAATTTATTGTGTGTTAACCTCTTTTAGCAATCAGTAGAATTTGATTTTAGCTTATTATTTAGCTGTCAAGGGTTTCACTGGACTGATGTGGATCAACATTTTATTCACTCCAAAACTGTAGACCCAACAAATATCAGATCCAATATAAATTTGTTGGATAGTTTGGAGAAGAAGCAGAGATAACCTGCCATATGACATTACATTTTTTGCAAAGAACACATGAAAATAACAACATGATCATAAGTCTTCATTGATTAATAAGCAATTCTAAAGTAAGGAAATAATCCAGTATTTAAAGAAATTAATCATTTATTACAGCCCTACCTTATTGGATTGGAGAGACTGTGGGATCCATATAGAGTAGTGCTACATGGCTGTCTTACCCAGACTAGGGTGAAGCAAGCTTCCAAAGTGCTGAGTGAAGAACAAGCCCTACAGAAAATCCTGGCTGTCTATGATGGGGGTTTTGCATCCAAAATCTATGAAAGCACATTTTCCTTATGGAGCACTGAGCAAGTCTAATTTAAGAGAGAAATTGTCTTGGCATGGAGTAGGAGAGCAGAAATTGATGCTATATGTTGAAAGCAGTTGACAGAGTGTCATTAAATAAACAAAGAAACAACTGAGAAGAACAGGGAACCATATGCAGACACCCCAAAAAGTGGAAGACCATATCATTATTGCATTGATATATCCAAGATTTGGGCAGTGAGTTATCGGATTATAATCGTCTTGCTGTTGAACGTCTGTGAGTCAAGCAGACCATGTTATAAAATGACATTGCGTATAACATAATTCTTCGGTTGGTAATTTTTTTACCTTATAGCTGGGTCATTTGTTAGCTATTTACATTTGGTGCTTCCAGTGGTTTGCAGTTACAGTTTCAGTAGTAGTGTGGAGAGAAAAGTTGGAGAATGACAAGAGTATCTTCATGAGCTCTTTGCAGAATTTTCTGATTTTCTTCCAAATTGCTTGTTACTGTATGTCCTGAATCTCTTAGGTTAAGTGAAAGATCTTTGTTGTGACATTATTAAACTACACAGAATGGCTTTTAAAATGCATTTCTCATATACTTGTACAGCATATAGCGTTTAAATTGTCAGTGTCCCTTTTTACTGTAAACTGTATGAGGGTAATTTGTTACTGAGAGTTTAAGATTCCCTTTTTTTTCTTCTTCTTCTTTCGAGGTGCAAACTAGTTTCATGGGGAATGCATAAAAGTTTCCAAGAGAATTCTGCTTCAGAAACTTATTTATTTATACATACTGATTTCCCAATCAAAACTAAATGTCAAGCTGCCAAAACATGGAGTATTAAATTAGTCAAACCATGCCTGGTGACACATAAATTAAAAATTTCTCATTATATCAGGGATTCTCACATGATCCCTTAAAATACATAAATTAATGTGACCTATCTATGCTTGTTGGGAAGAAATGCAATTCTGCTTACTGCTGCAAGTCCCTGTAAGGCTCTGTGATGACAGCAGGAACCTGAATAGCTTTACACCTTCTGTACACCCTCTGTACACCTCCAGTGAGCCATAAAATTTTCCTGTACAGTCATGAAAAAATTCATGAAAGGTTTTGACAGCTGCAGTTGCATTTTCCGAAAGCACTCATTTTAAATCTTACTGACTTGACAAACTGTGTATGGATAAACCATGTTTTAAATAATTTTTTAGGAGTCCCTGATACCACTCTTAGAGCAAGCCATAACCAGCAGTTTGAGAGACCATGCATTAATCAAAAATTTCTATTCCCCATTTAGTACATACCTAGTTCAGACACTTTCTTCAGCACTTTATCTTCTCATACTTGTGAGAGTATTTAACTGTCAGGAGAGGACCACGTGTTCCTTATTGATTTTCAGATCAGAAACATGAGTGTACATATATTTAGGAATAAATACTGTTAAAAGCTTAATTATCTTGTTGGACCAAACCTACAATATCACAAATGCAAATAAGATTTTAAAATAAGACAGAACGAACACTTCACGGTGTATCACTGATGAAGTGTTTAAAAGAATACAAAAGGATGAGAGGACCAGTCAGAGCAGTAGAAGCTGGATTTACCTGCACATCTTACAGATATTGATCTCATTCTTGTGAAGCCTAAAAGGCAGAAAGTCATGAATTTCAGTTAAGTAATCAGATATGTGACTCTAGCAGTCAGTACCTTTATGCTGACACATCCCATGAATATTTCCATGCATACATTGCATTATAAAATTATATCCAACTTGCATATTGCACAGTGATCACCCCAATGGGAAAGGTAGAAAATATTCTTTTGGCTAATTTAAGTCACTGTAATATGTGTACAGAGGATGAAGTTGCAGACAGTGAGCTGTCTGTCCAGGCATCACTGAGCAGACTAATATAGCAAGAAGAGGGAGAAGATACCCACTGCTGGATCTCATTGCAGCCTCTCTGGTCTAGTGGTCAGAGTTCCTGGCTACAGGAGGTTCCTGAGGTCCCAGGTTCGATTCCTGGCGCTACCAAATTTTCTGAGAAGTAGTGGGTCTGGAACAGGGTCCACTCAGCCTCATGAGGATAATTGAGGAGCTATTTCAAGGAAATAGTGGCTCCGGTCTAGGAAACCGAAATTAACGACTGTGGGGATTTGTTGCGCTGACCATGTGACACCCATTATCCACTGAAGTTGGCACTAACTTTGCTGACAAGAGGTGGTCACTCGGTCGGTATAGTTTGTTTGTGGACTCAAGCCACAGAGTTTTTTTCTTTCTTTTTTGAGTCTCATTGCTTCCAGTCCTGCAAACAGTGGACTCATGACTGTGTCACTGTGCTGTGTGTACAGTTACCAAAAGCCTACTAAACCATGTTCCATGTTTGAACTGTTCCACCCTGTGTTCACTAACTAAATGACGTATGCATTGACCAGTGTGCCCCATGCCTACAGACTTTGAAACGTAAAGTTGACTGCCCTTGTACAGAGTTACTGAATAGTCCACACATATCATCCCAGGCTTGCAGACTTTGAGACCCTCTAGTAAATTGCTCACCCTAAATTTAGTAACTCAGTGGCCTAGCAGTAAGTCACTGGTGTGGACATGTGATTTCTACTACACAAACTGATAAGACATTCACATGCAAGTGCTGAGAGCAGAGTGAAACTTACCTTGCGCTGTGGCTCAACATGATGAGGTTTCTGCAACAGAAAAGTTCCATAGTGACGACTGACCAGGAAAATAAGAGAATACATGAAAGTAGGCAAAACAGTGGGCAAACAGGTACACATGTACTTTTGCTTAAGTGTAGCCACAGTTTTGTAAAGCACTGCATTTACTATGATCAAGGATCTACTTTTAATCATTTAAGTATTAGTAAAGAAAAATATATCATCAGAATTTACATTGTTTAATATTCACCCAGTTGTCAGAATTCAGACGTACCTGTATTTCATTCCTGAACACTTTAAGTATATTTCCATGCCTTTAGGCCTAAATTCTATCAAAGAAATTACTTTCTTACAAATCTTCATATGTTTTCTTTTCTTTTCTTTTTTGTTGTGTAACTCCTGAAAACAAAACTGGGAAAGTAGTTTGATCTGTGTTTCATACAAGGTGCAGTTGTACTGTTTATGAAGGAAAATGTTACATGAAAACAGGGGAATTGCACATCCAGTGTATAGTGCATGAAATGTGGTCTAATATGGAATGTGTAGATTGTGATATTACTGCAATTATTTATTTGTGGTTGGTTTAGCAATGCTGTCAGTGGCTTAGACTGTATAATCACAGAATGGTATGATTATTGTATGATTAATTGGAAAGGATAGAAGCAGTTACAGACTGTTTCATGGTACTGTTCTGGAATGTGCTTGGAGGACTGAGGAAACCATAAAACACCTCAGTCAGGATGGCCAGAGTCATGTCTGAGGTTTGAACCAAGCACTTTCTGAATGTAGGTTAAGAATGTTGCCATTTAGTCAGTTTGGTCAGTGTGATTACTATAGATTAGGTAATAGATTCAGTTGCTTGGCAGGTCTCAAAATGTAGACTCTTTATACTTTTCATCCAACTTATAGTCCTATATTCCTTTCAGGCTATTAAAAAGTTCAATGATGATTTCCAAAAAGTTGTCTTTCATTTTAATATTCCAGGGATATTGTCTGCAAACAAATTCAATTTCCTACAGAATATGCCCTTTTTCAGATTAAATGAAATAGTTATTATACTGATAAACCAAAACCTAATGGGGTTCCATTTATCATATCTTCCATTGGTATATTAACTGAATATTTGTACCATTATGATGATAATTAAAATAACAAGGAAAGTCAAGGGGATGCATCATGCAGTGTTTATTCTTCGTCAGTTCAGTTTCTTTATTTTGTTTATGTTTATATGAGTTCAGGTATCCCACCTCATTTGACTTTTTCTAAGAGGAGCACAATTGGGGGGGTGTTTATATACTTGTAGCACTGTTGTACTTCTCAGCAAGGTTTGCCGAGAAATCTAATCATCCTATATTTAAGTCATTCTACTGTGTTGCTTTCAAGAGCAGAAATACATTATTATCTGTACAGTTCATCAAATAAAAGTTAATGGTATTTTGTCCCCCCCCCCCAATAAGCGGGGATCCAGGATAGTATAATTGGTATAGCGACTGGTTATGGGCTGGATGACTGAGGGTTAGGAGTTTGAGTCCTGGTAGGGTCAAGAATTTTGTCTTCTCCATGTAATTCAGACCAGCTCTGGGGCCCACCCAGTCTCCTATCCAATGGGTACTGGGGGTTCTATCCTGGGGGGTAAAGTGGCAGGGGCATGAAGCTGACCGCTCACCTCCAGCTAGTGCTGAGGTCAAGAAAATATGGCTCTATACATCCACTCCACTATGCACTTTCATAGTGTAGTACTTAATTAGTTAAGTACAGGGACAACTTTACCTTTATTCCATAAGAGGTGATATTTGTGGATAATAAAGGATATTATGGCTCACACAGATGAAGGAGGTTATAGTTGAAAAAGAAATAAATACAACATTTTGGGAATAATTCATGTAGAAAACTGAGAAAGAAGTGTTATGATAATATTAAAAGTTCATGTTACTGAAATAAGCTGTATCACTGTGAAGTAGGTGTACTACTCTGTTCAAAAATTATATGACCTTGGGCTGGGAAAACAAAGTTCTGTATCTGGGTCATTACACTACCTAATCCCCTTCAAAGTAGGCCCCTTGTAACTCCACGCTCTTAGTCCAATGGTCCTTCCATTGCTGAAGCAATTCTGGAAGGCTTCGTTTGGAATGGCATGCAGCTGCGCCGTTGTGTTCTGTTTGATGTCCTCGTGGTTGTCAAAGCAGGAACCTTTTAGCAGTGTCTTCAATCTCAGGAACAGCCAGAAATCACAAGGAGACATGTCAGGAGAGTAGGGAGCCTGGCAAACCTGCGGAATGCCATGCTTGGCAAGGACCCCCTGGATCAGTTGTGATGAATGAGCTGGGGCATTGTCATGATGCAGCTGCCAGTTGCGTGCATCCCACAGCTCCAGTCTCTTGCGCCAAACTGCATCACGAAGATGGCAGAGGACTTCTTGGTAGTACTTCTTATTGACAGTTTGGCCTAGTGGTGCATACTCATGATGCACAACAACCCAGTAATTGAAAAAAAAAACAGTCAGTATCACCCTCACATTGCTCCGAACCTGTCGTGCTTTTTTGGGCCTCAGGGATGTTAGATGCTTCCATTGTGATGCCTGGACCTCGGTTTCCGGGTCATATCTGTACACCCATGACTTGTCACCAGTGATCACCGTCTTCAGGAACTCAGGATCCCTGTTGGCACACTCCAGCATGTCCTGCGCGACCTCAAGGCGGAGTTGTTGCTGCTCCAGCAAAAGCAGCTTGGGCACAAATTTTGCTGCCACTCTTCGCATGCCCAAATTCTTAGTTAAAATTGTATTTGTGGAACCTCTGCCGATCCCAACCTCATCAGCAACTTCCCAGATGGTCAAATGACAGTCCTCCATTATCAGTGTCTGCACTTCTTCAATGACATGAGCATTTTAGCTCATTGACAGTCTATCCAAGAATGCTGTTCACTGTCCACCAACATATGGCGGCCTTTAAAGTGGTTGAACCACTCTTTAATTTGAGTGACCCCCATTGCATCATTGCTGAAAGCCTGCTGAATTTTGCTGATTCTTTCTGCTTGGGTATCCCCATGTTTCTGACAAAACTTGATGCAGTATCACTGCTCCAAACATTCTGTCATCTTGAGCAAAATGAGAATGCGACGAACACGTGTTACACCACTTCGCTATCTGGCAGCCACAGACGCATCCGGCAGTGTTGCCAGTCAGCAAAAAATCATGCATGCGCATGAAAGTCCCTTCTACCATTACGCTCAGTTTCCCCCACCCCTTTGGCCATTACTTACAGCGGCAAAAAATAAAGTCACATACTTTTTGGATGGTGGTGTAATTGACTCATGATCTTGTTCCTTGAAGGCTTCAGTATTCAGGTTCAATTAACAGAGTGTTATGTACAATTTGACTTTCACGCAGTGGTGGATATGAGAAGTTCTGTCTTGTGGGATATAACACCATGTAGTCTGTTGACTTTCAACAGGCTTCATTGTGTTATATTCCATAATATAAACTCCTCAACATAGAGTTAGTTGGTATCCTGCTCCTCCCCTTCTGAAATGGTGTGTTTTATACTATATCATCATCAATCTTCAATTGCTCTCATTCTCTGTGTTACCATCTTCATCTTCATTGTATTCATCATCATCACCGCCAATATTGTCGCAATCGTTTGGAATGCATCCAGCAGAAGTTTACAGCCCTTTGTTTTACTTGTTTCTTTCCACATGTTCATTGTAGTTATTCTTATGCTTTAGAGCACTTAAATTGCACAGCTTACATGAGTGGAGATATAACCTTGATGCACTCTACTTTATTCACATTTATCTATGGTCTAAATTCTGTCCTTCTGTTTCGGAAACTGTTGGTCTTCGAGTTTCTGCTTGCTGTAATAGAGATTTTCCTTTGGTCAAATGACTGCAGCACATGCTAATTCTTTTCAGTCTGCTGTGTCTTCATCAGTCATTCCCTGATAATAGCATCTAACTATGGAGATCCTTCAGCTTCAGCGCTCACTTGATCACTGTCCAGTGAATATCCCAAGTCTTCTCTACAGAGACTCCCTTACAACTCTCTCTGAACTCTTGCTCCACCTGCCCTTATAACATCTTGGCATGGACCGCTTAAGAAATACCATTCATTGTTGTACTCCAATGGGCACATGTTTATTTGCGAAGGTGTTACTCGGTAACAGACAGCTGTGTATGCATGCTTGCTTATTAAGAATCTGTTGCCTAGCAGTGGATGTTGTTTCATTCACTGCTTTGAGGTTGTTACCCAGTAACAGTTCTGCATGCTAGATTGCTCCCTCCTTAAGGTTATTTGTTCCAAATAGCCCACAGGCATACTGCCATTTCTTCTTTTCTGAAGGCTGTGCTTGTAATGTCTGTGATTGATCTCACCTTTAAGTGACTTAGGCCTCCAGCCACGTGGTAAAGTACTTATAGTCCATAGTGATCAGGAGGTATTGGGTTCCTTCATTGCTTCATGGGAAGGGCCCTGGTACATCAGTAACTATCCTTTCAAATAGGGCCCAAACATTGTAGTGGTGCATCACTTCCTGGTTCGGGAACAGCAGCTGGCTACATAGGAGTTGCACTGCCAGCACAACTTCTTAACAGTGTTCCTCGCCTGGAGCCAATAGTACCTTTGCAGGACCTTATTCAGGGTTTCATTGACACCCAAGTGACCTGATGGTCCACCATGTAGTTTGGGCAGCACATCATTCATTCTGCTCTGAGGGAGAACTATCTGGGCTGTTTTAGATTATCTGTTAGTGGATTCCTGGTGTCACTCTAGTGTGCCATTCTTCACAGCAAGGGGTATCCATTGGGCCCATTAGCTTTTGTATGTTATCAATATATATATATATATACTTTGCTTACATACACTCAATCATGACTTATGGTATTATTTTGGGGGGTAATTCTCCATATAGTATACAAACTTTTAGGATATAAAAAAGGGTAATAAGAATAATGAAGGGCTTGAAGAAAAGAGATTCGTGCAGGGATTCATTCCGGGAAATGAAAATTTTACCTTTGTGTTCTCAATACATGTATTCCCTGATGCAATACATTGTAAATAATAGACACATGTTCTTAAGGAATTCTGAAATTCATAGTATCGGTACTAGACAAAACAACAATTTATTTCCCCCAAGTGTTTCTATGACTAAAGTTCAAAGGGCAGCTTATTACTCAGACATTAAGATCTTTAATCACTTACCTGCGAAACTCAAAGAATTATCTAATGATCAAAAATCTTTTGAGGCAGCCTTAAAGAGATTCTTTTATGCTCCTTACTACTCACTGAAAGAGTATTTTAATTATCAAACTCTCAAAACATAGATGTTGAAGTTTATATCTTTTTTAGTTCTTTTAACTTTTGGTATGTTTACCTGTACCTGTCTCTGTTGGACAAGTTCCCCATAGAGTATACTGTTGTAATTTGTTTCTAGCATAAAAACAATCTGTACATCTCTCTTTTTTTTTAATACATTTGGACAAGTGTCCTATTGCTCAGTTGATCATGTATCTTTGCAGAGTGTTTTAATTATCACTGTATTTTTACTTCTAAGCATAAATACTGAATTGTACTTGTTTCTTTTATAACTTTTCTGGATTGTTAGTATATTTTTTTATTTGTTTTATTCACGTTATACAATTTGTTATGTATGTTGCTGAGGAGTGCACTATTGCACAGCTATTTGCATATACTTAATGACGGTAATTACATCCGCTGGAATTGTAATTCTTATGGATATATGGTGGACTAATAAATATATATACAGGGTGTCCCAGGAGGAATGTGCCAAACTTCGGGAGGGTGTTCCTTATGTTATAGTATGCCAATATAACCCAAAACACCTATGTCCAAAGTTGAACGGTTACGGAGATAATAGACCGAGTAAAGTGTGGTCTTCTGGAGAGTCCACGCACTGTACCTGTCAGCTGGCATGTCTTATCTACGTTTGTCCTTGAGTGTGGTGATGGCAGCTCACGTTAGCCCCATACACTTGCATACCAGAACACGCAGTCAGCAATGTTATGTCAGCGCTTGCCATTCATGTCCTGTGTATAGTGCTTGGAACTCTTAACGACAACTTTGACATGGCGTGCGAGTTTTTTGTAGTTAAATTTAATGGCTTCATGTCACTCACAAGTTAGTTTGATGTTACGTACATTATTAACATTACAGAAACCACATATTCCTTCCAGTTTTAATATGTATTTTGAAATCAACAAGTGTGTAACACCAGTCAATTTTCACACTTCTCTGGCCATTATCTCCATAACCGTTCAACTTTGGACATAGGTGTTTTGGGTTATATCAGCATACTTTAACATAAGGAGCACCCTCCCGAAGTTTGGCACATCCTGGGACACCCTGTGTATATATATATACTATGTATATTTTCTGACTGTATAATGATTTGTGTAATTGCACTTACTGAATTTTTATTATTATCTAAATTATATAGATTGCTTTGCTTTGACTTTTTTTGTGTTTGTGTTTTATTGTATGTGTTTTGTTTTCTTATTTTGCTTGTGTCTACTTTATAATTGTCTTTGGACTGTTCAGTAAATGTGTAAAAAATAAAAAATCAAATTGAATTGTTCAGTTTCAACTTTCACTGAAATAAGCTCTGTCATCTGTTTCAATCAGGTATGATGATTCCTGAAATTATGAATCTTTTGACCTTAGATAGTCCTCCTTGGATGTGGATAGGTCCATAACATGGCTTCTACTGACACGGTGTTATATATATTCAAACTTAAAATATTTTGATATAACCACTTGTACAAGTAATTTTCATGGCATATGTATGCATATGGCGAATGACCTAGTCAAAACAGGAGTGAAGTAAAGTCTCATATAATTGTTGAATACAGGAAGTCATAAGGAAACTTTTTAGTTGATACAGCTTCTATAAACAATGCATTAACTACATCTGCCTACTTTCATGAATTCTTAAAATAGATAAGACACTACAGTAGTTTCAAATTAAACAACTTGATCTACAATTCAGTTATAAGAAAGAAAAGATGTGGTTAATTCACTCTAACTACATATGTATACAGAGAGACAGTGAGTAATGGAGAGAGTAATGCTGCAAATCATTAACAAAATACAGTTTAATATTTTAAATGTAATAGTATTTGAACATGCACAGTTCCCAGACGTAAGGTGCTGCAAGTTGGAAGTGCAACTGGAGAGTGTGGGCATGTGTCTACAGTAGAAGCATAACTCAGCTGTGGGGTCTACCCAAAATTCAATCCAAAGCAGACCAGGAGTTCTTTTCCCTGGGAGTATAGCGGCCAGAGCATGAAGCTGACCACTCACCTCTATCTAATGTTGGTATTAAGAATGTGTGGAGCTTTATCTCCACACACTCTAGCCCTTCATTTTATGGTTCTTAAGTACGTGGGCAACTTAGAAGGTATAAATTGCAGTGTAGTGGTTAGCACTTGTGCTTTATATACTAGACGTCCTTGGTTTGTATGTTGGCCCACATATCCAAATGTCCTATAGTGCCTCCAAACAAATATTTGTACTTAGAAAAAGACCACACAATTGCTTCATAGCATGTTCATGTTATATCAGCATTCATAAACACCTTGTCATTTGAGACATATAGCCTAGACAGTTTGGAAAGCACAGTTAAATAAAGACTATGCCAGACTTGTGGCCAGGTAATGCCAGGAGGTACAGTCAACAGAAACTAATTGGCAGGGGCAGGACTTTTCTGTTTGCTACCATGCCCCACTCAGACCACCATCTCATTGTCCCAAAAGGTACAAGGCATGAAGTTGCACACCGACCTCCAAGTAGAACAGTTGGAATAGGGCCTCAAATGGGTCTAATGCGTCATGCTTTGATTTCAAGGATGATGACATGTGAGTATGGAAGAGTGTAATACTGATTTGCAAGGGAAAACTGAAGTACACTGAGAGAAGTCTGCCCACTGCCATTTTCTCTACCAGGGCACTAAAACAGGCCATCAATGGCAAACTGAATGCCAAGATTACAGCACAACACCTCCATTTGGCACTGAATCTTAGAATGTATGGAGCTGTGACTCCCCCTTCTTAATGGCATGGTGTTTAGCCAAAAGGACAGTGTTAAATGTTACTCTATGATCTTTACTGACCCCCTGTATTTCTCTCCTTAGGGCAATTTAATATTGCTTCAGTAACAGCCTTGGTAATATGCTGTCAAGTAGCAGTAATTCTGTGTTTATGAATGACAAACTAAAAATGATGTGAAAAGAAGCAACCTTTGTCTCATTTTTTATTTTTTAAGGTATGATCCAAGCACAGAGACTGGAATCTGTGACAGCCTAGATACAAAGCAGGAGTAGTAACCACTACAGTTTGAAGGAATATGAAGCTAATATCAAGCTGAAACCGACAGGCTTACCGCAGGAGACGTGTGATGTAGTCAGGCCAGTTGTCAGGAAACATGACCAAAAAGAAGCCAACAGCTATGAGGATCATCCCTGCTAGTTTCATTCCCACGAAGTGGGCTCCATACAACACTACATCCAAAGCTGGAGATGAACACAATGCATATGTCATTATCAGGCTCTCATGGTCAATACACAGCAGAGTTCTTCCTAAGCAGCTTTTTCCTTGTGATTGGTAATATGTAAATTTTTAAATAATTTTAATGATCTATGACAACTCATTGTTCTAACATTTCTGTTTTGTCTTTTATTTCATGAAGCTGTTAGACTGTAGACTATATAGCATTAAATATAGGAAGGCTGGTGAATAACAAATTTGAAAGGATTTCAAAGGAAGCAGCCAATAATGCAATTTTAAGGTAAAAATATGAAGGGAACCAAAAAAAGAAATGCATTTTCATAGCTCAGTGAATGAAGTCAAATGATACAACAACAGAAGAAGATTTTTTCTTGATGTGGATGAAAGGTAAATGTTGTACTATACGGTTATGAACGCCTGTTTGATATCAGTTGAATATTGCAGCAGTAGAATTAACTAAAACAGTAGAAAGTGATTGATTAAAATAGAAAAATGGGTAAGAAAATCACAAATTCACCTGACAAACTTAGAATTACAGATTAAATGATTTATCTCTAAGTTGTAAATAAGGAATTATACTTTGACTATAATCATCCTTAGACTTAACAAAGATCAGCATAAGCTTTTGTGAACTATAGAGATTGTCAAGGTAAAGTAGTAGTCTTTCCTCTGCAGCAGATTTATTGGTTATACTACCATGACTTGGTATTCTGTGGTATTATGGAATTATGTAGTGATATAGCTTCCACACCACATGTTGTTATAAGGCACAATTTAGTATCCAGGATTGGATGTGCTACGTGAAAGTAATGTTAGCACTGAAGTTGGAGAGACTTTATATTAGACATCCTATCCCTGACACTTACAGCTTCCCTGTCTTATTCTTTACCTGCAGAAACTGGAACAGCTGTGATGAGGCCGAGGGTGATGAACAAATCGTAAGTTAGTGCCACACTGAAGTTCCCCAGGAGATTGGCAGCTGCAAAAGGAACAAGAGGAAGTGTGTGGTATGAACACATGAACTGTAATACTGAAGTGCAATACTGGCTTACGAGGAGTGGAACAGCATGTATGGCACATTGGAAGGGAGATGAAAGGAAGTGGTAGTTTCCCATTTTGAGGTAAGATTCTAGCATTTGCCAGAAGGGACTAATTGAAACCATAAAAATCCTCAGGATAACCAGTCTCCATGTCATGATTTAACTCAGTACCACCCAAATATGAAGCAGGGTGCTAACCACACAACTAGAACATTCAGTATGATGCTGTTTTCCAGACTTAGACTAGCTGAAATGAATGAAGTGAGAAATTGTGATTAATGACATGTAAAATCTTGGATGAAGACCATCAAAGATTAAAAGTATGTCACGGTAGTGTACCAGCATTCACCTGAAGAAAGAGAGGAAAATCACAGAAAGATTTTGTTATAATAGTCTCTGCCATGACCTAGAGTTCATCTGGGTACCTTCTAAAATTACTACTCCAACAGAATACTCAGATGAATACAGTACTCTTAGGTTGCATGATGCAAATGATAGTAAAAATTATCCTTCATTATGCCTGTAGGAGAATGCTTATTGGGATACCAATTGTGAAAGTTGAAATTATTAGTCAGAACTCATAAATGGCCTTGGAAACTAATGTGTCTCTAAATCCACATGCTTAACTGGAAGCTGAATGCACCAGAGAGGCTAGTCTCTAAACCAAATAACAGTGTAATGAAGAGAAAGGGGGAGGACAACAAGAAGACAAAGAAAGGGAAAGAAGAAGAAGAAGTAATTTTAAAATACCTAGTGAGAGTCCACTTGCTGCAAGTAATGCAGGCCATGGCAGCTGCTCCCAGTACAGGGTTTCCACCCTTGTGAAGTACAGCACCAGGCAGAGAGGCCATAGAAGCGCAGCATTAAAGAGGCCAATGAGTGAGAAAAATAGAGACACTTGGCCATAACTGGCCTCTCCAATTACCTTCTTGAATAGAACCTGTAATAAGACAATAATATGTTGAAATCACTCAAATTTTCCAGCCCAGTACCCTACTCACTTATCAGTTCAGAGAAATATCTGAAAGTTAATGATGATGGTGTATTAATACAATTATTGACTTTCTGAACATCGTCCTGTAGATCGTTATGTTGCATTTGGTTTATACATTGTGTCCTGTGTTGGTCCTGGTGCCTGAAGGTAGGTAAATTCTCAGCTTGGGTCTATACTCAGCATATTCAATGTAGTTCACATGTTCATGCTTAATTTTCTCAGATTCATTTTATTATTATCATAAAATCTATGACTAGGTTTCCTAAGTGGTCACTTCCCTTGAGATTTTCCATCAGAAACAATTCATTCACATCTCATTTCACTTGTACATGCTACATGTCCCAACTTTCTGATCTCTTTCACTTAACTGACCCAACAATCTACTGACACTGTAACTTGACAAGGTGGGCTGGATACATGCCTTGGACAGTGGGGACAAGAAACACATAAATAATTTTGATGGGGTCACCTCTTGGAAAGCAACAATTTATCAGACTGCAAAATGAATGGGAGTATAGTACTTGTATGAATATTAAAATTTATGTTACTTTTTATTTTTCTTATTGCTAGTGGGGTGGGACAAAGTCCCTTGTACTGCGGCCACTTCTGGCCTATTGTACCAGCCCCAGATGATAGGTGAGGGTGTTTGTGGAGCAATTGGTGGAATGAAGATTGGCAGGGGAAACCAAAGTACTCGGAGAAAACCTGCCCCAGTGCCACTTTGTCCACCACAAATCCCACTTGACCAGGCCCAGGTTTGAACCAAAATTTATGTTAAGTGGTTGGGTCATAAGAATATGAAACGGTTAGAAGTGG
The DNA here is from genome assembly GCF_002891405.2 of Cryptotermes secundus. Taxonomy (NCBI): domain Eukaryota; kingdom Metazoa; phylum Arthropoda; class Insecta; order Blattodea; family Kalotermitidae; genus Cryptotermes; species Cryptotermes secundus. Next base: position 99,860 of record NW_019735491.1, on the reverse strand, counting down.
CTTGGGACCAGATCCAATAGTGGGCTTTGGTATTAGGTTATTGAAGCTATGGATTGTATTATTATAGTGTAATTTATATTACTTTATAACTAATCCTTAGGAAACTGGATAGCATGATTATTAAGAACACTGACTATGAGTTGCATGATTGGGATTCAGTTCATGGCAGAGTTATGCATGTTTCTTTTAGCTACCACTTTCAAACTGGCTCTCAGTCCCACCAGAACACCAGATCACCTACCCAGTGAGCCCTGGAAGAAAGTTGAAGCTGACTACTGCCCTTATTCTAGCCCTGAGACCTTTAAAACCAGGATTCTTACTCCTATCCACTCTCTACATCTTCATGATGTTGTAATTAAGTGTAGGAACAATTCCTCTTCATCTCTATGGGTCACATAATACAGTGACCATAACACTCTGTGCTTGCTGCTTGCTTCTTGCTGGTTTCTTCCTTAAGACAGTGTGCACATCTGAAACATTCATGAACTTGTACTGGTCTACATGGTGATACGTCCCAGCAGGTAGTATTCTTTGTAAAGTCTGTGATTTATCTGTACCTGCAGCTCCCTTTAATAATGACTGAGGTTTTAAAGGGAACTGACCTTATATACTGCAGAACCTGCAGCTGCACAAGCAGCCAGCACCACACCACCCAGTGTGGGACTGCCAGTGATGCCATCCATATAAGCAAGCAGGGCTATCCCCGTATCACACAGGATCACAGCCACAATCTAGGGATGAGAATCAACTGCTGAAAATGGTAACAACTCCAAGACAGTTTTGATTCAGTTACCACAATACCTTTCCGAGAACCAAGAATGAAACTGTTAAGCAAGGAAACCAATTCTGGTGAACATTATTAAATTGTGATATGCAAGTAGAAAGAATTAGACATACAGATCAATTTAGACTAATTTTGAATGTTATTGATATATTTAAAAAATGTATCCATGCTTTTACATTTTCCATATCATGTAACACGTAAAGATCAGAAAGCAGTTTAAAGGATCACACAGAGCAGTCAGCAGGAGGGTTTATCCCAGACATAAGGCTGAAATGCAATGGAATTAAATTGTACTGAAGTTAAGTTGGTGCTGCCATTTAAATTTCCCATAATCTATACAAGGTAACAAGAAAAACAATATATTTACAACACTTCTTCAAATTCAGTTTGTGTATAGACCTATCTGTAATTTCAGTTTCTTTCCATTCCAGGATTTTCAACACAAGAAACTTTGTTTGGTTTTACCTTCATGATAATTTAAAATTGGTCTTCTTTCTGTGGTTCCAAGAAATGTAAGCCAGACTTCAGAACCTCTTTGTAAGCTGCATGTACTGAACTTTCTGTATATCACCTACAGCCTCTTCATTTCAGACATTAGTTGATTTTGTGAAATTTTATTCATTACAATTTTATAGAAAATCTCCTTCATCTTGGAAATTTCTAACTCCCTGACACCAATAATACTACTGTTAAGGGCATGCAAACTAGTGAGAGGGAAACATCAGTATTATTCAATACAAGAGTATGAATCATGTATTATGACAGATACTATAACATGCAAGTTTCACCAATATCATTTTTAAGAGAAATAAAAAATATTACTACAGCAATTGTGTGAAATATTTCGGTAACATGATTGATGAATCATTGTAATCTGTCTATAAAATTTGTCTGTGATATGTTATAAATGCATTAGCTATTAAAACAAGTGTAATAAAACTTACAGTGTCTACCATGCCATTGGTAGATGTGTTTCATAGTTGTGACAACTCTAGTTTTAGTTATGGTTTTTCATTCTGACAGTATCTAGAACCTTTGCCTTAAAAGTACTAAGATATCAAAAGAGTTTTTATCTTCTGGGATACAGTGATGCATAGTCCATTGAAAGTCAAGAGATGTTTCAGAGGAACACGTCGTCTCCATCTTCAGGGTTGAGGAATAAGCTAAGCATGAAACCAACATGCAGCAAGCAACTCCTCATAACTTCTGCCGTGAGAACCTCAAAACCTACTAAGATATCTGTTCTTTATTATATACTGCACATGAAAATGTAGCATCTACTTACTCTGACACCAACAAATTGTTCATGAAGAATCACCCATGATAGCAGATACACACAGGACACATTGGTGGCAAACAGTGCCATTACATCAGTGGCTAAAAGGATCCGTAGTGAATGGATGTACATGTAGTTGGTTGCAACCCACAGGAGACAGAAGAGGCTGCAGCGGGTCAGAAATCGAGCTGTTGGCAGATGTATATACCTCAGTACAAAATATTTATAATGTAACTGCTCATTTTCACTGTAAAGAACTGTGATATGCTAATGAGAGACTCAGCCCTCTCCACAACTCTTTGGAAATGGCAAAACGAGTGGAGAAATGTCAGGGTCCACTCAGCCTCGTGAGGATAATTGAGGACCTATTTCAAGGAAATAGCGGCTCTGGCCTAGAAAACCGAGATTAACGGCCATGGGGATCCATTGTGCTGACCACGCAACACCCTCTATCTGCAAAAGTTGGCAATAACTTCACCAACAAGCGGTAGTCACTCAGTCGGTATAGTTTGCTTGTGGACTACAGGCCACAGAGCTTGTTTTTTTGGTTTGTGGACAAATATACTCCGGCATGCTGCAGATTTGATAATATGATTCTCATATGTATGCTTTATGATTTTTTAAATCTGCTGAACCTGATATTCTTTAACTTAAATTATAATTGTATTATTTCAGGGGCACGCGGTAGTATTGTGGTTGAGGTGCTACGCTACATGCCGGAAGGTCGCGGGTTCAAATCCCGATGAGGTCATTGGATTCTTTTTCAGTTGACCTAATCCTTCCAGCCACACTAGGCCCTGGGGTTTACTCAGCCTCTAACAGAAATGAGTACCAGGAATTAATTAAATAATTTTCCTGGGGAGTAAAGCGCAGCTGGCGCGTAAGGCTGACAACCTTACTGCCATCTCTGAGCCGATCGTCTAGATAATGTGGGACCCTCAACATCTCACAACCCTATGGGCCTTCATGGCCTGGTACTTTTTTGCTTTAACTTTTATATTTCAGATGTAATTACACTGTAACAAAACTGATTACACTGTATACTAATGCATTATACTTCCTTGAACTTTGTTGTGCGGACTAAAACAATGGAGTTTTTTTTTGTTTTTATGTTTTGACATCTTCACTTTTACTGTTATAAATTACCTTATCAGAAAATGTAAATGTGATTAAAAAGAATGGAATATTGTTGGACTTCTTTATTTTATCTGATTCCTGTGATATCTGAAACACATTCATACAGTTTCATGTTCAGCATCGTATGCTCAATTGAACATTCCTAACATGAAGAGATTTCAGTCACTTCTGTGGTCTCCTTTGAAATGTTTTCCTGACATCTTCCACAGTCTCTCTGCTGCTTTGATGCCTCTGGATTGTAGTCTTTCATTAACTCCCTGATATAATTCAAACATTTAATCCAATTTAAAATTAAATTCATATGTGGTACAATTTATATGTGATGGTCTGTAAATTTTCTTCTCATGGCTGCTGAATGTGGCGTTTCCTTTTTTTTTTATTGCTAGTGGGGTGGGACTAAGTCCCTTGTACTGCGACTACTTCTGACCTATTGTACCAGCCCCAGATGATAGGTGAGGGTGGTTGTGGAGCAATTGGTGGAATGAAAATTGGCAAGGGAAACCGAAGTACTTGGAGAAAACCTGCCCCAGCGCCACTTTGCCCACCACAAATTCCACTTGACCATACTCGGGATTGAACGCGGGCTGTCGCAATGTGTAGCCAGCGACTAACCGCTTGAGCTATGGCATGGCCATGGCTTTTCCTTACATTGCTGACATTTCTAGTTATATATAGACACTGAAGTAAAACAAAACAAATTTCATTAATTGTGCTTTCAGTTCTCATTTACACTTTGTATCTATGATCAACACGTCCCAGTTATTAAATAATAAAATTGCAGCATGTAAATAACTTAATAACACTGTAACACTGTGAGAGAACGTTAGTTCCAGTAAACACTCTGCAAGTTTCTCTGCTNTTTTTTTTTTTTTTAATTTACCTGCAGTGAAGCCCTTGTCCCGAAAATTCCACACACTTTCCCACAAGATGCTTCCAGGTGACTTGCACTTGGTTGATATCAGACAACAGATGAAGTAGAGTGGGAAGAAGAGGACAGTCCAGTTGGTGCAGAACCATGTGGTGAAGAATGGAGCATTATAGGGCACCACCTGCATAAACAAAAGCATCTTGTAATCGTTGGAATTAATTTATTTCTGACCCACCATTGGAAAGCTAATCACACTGCATGGTCATAAATTCCTCTCCTTTGCACACGTACATTGACAGATACTTATTATTATGGAGAGTGTCCAAAATAAACTGTATCTGTCTTAATAAGATATATATTTTATATAATATTTCACTTTTATGTAATATGATAATATTTTTTTAACTTCATAGTGCTTTTTTTGAATTGTTTCATTTTGGTCCGTTACACTATTAATCACCAATTGTCAATAGATTTTCCGTCAAGTGCAACAATATATATTTTGGTCACTTATTTATATCGTCTGCCTTACATGTTTCGGTTCCAAGGAACCATCTTCAGAGGCACTTACAACAAAT
>NW_019735491.1:46013-94994 GCF_002891405.2 Cryptotermes secundus | reverse complement strand
GATAGCCGAGCCCCGTAACCGGGTAACTATGCAAGGCGAATCAACAGCGGTGACGTAACCGGACAGCGTGGCTAGCAACAAGGGTGCCTATTACGTGGCCGTATTGTCCGATCGAGGCTACATAGGGAGAAGCGAAGGCTATTCACAGTCAGTTGTACTGTAACAGTCGCCGAGTCGAGTTGTACTGAGTCAGTCAGTGAGTCCTGGAGCTACCGCCGAGTTAGCCAGCAACTAGTCAGTTGTATTCTGGCATTTGGAGTGTACTAATTGTGATACTGCAGATAGCAGTAACCGTAAATCTGTAATTTGGGTGATTGTAAGTGCGAATGTGAAATAAAATTCGCTACATCAAATACATCGAGAAGTTATTTGTCGCGATATACGCCCGATACGCGACAATATTGTTGCACTTGACGGAAAATCTATTGACAATTGGTTCATAGTGCTTGTTTTGTACTTTATGCATAATTGGTGTTGCAATGAAATGACTCAACCAAACCATAATATTATTGATTACTCCTATAGTAGGGAACAAAGAAGATAGCTCAAGCAATATTATTTCTGATGTGAATTTGGGAGGTGTGTGGTTCAGATCTCAGCTGAGACAATAATCATTCCGTCTGAGGGTTTTCATGGTATTCCTCAGATTTTCCAGGCATATTCTTAAATTGAGCCATGACTATGAGCTGTGCATGCTATCTTAGGAAATATATTTTTATAAGAAAGCTGGCACTTTGCTTCTTAATACTTATGTTATTCTGCCTTTCTCATATCCAGAAGTTCTTTTTTTTGCACCCTCACTTTTCCTGTCAAGACTCTCCTGAATGGTCACATCCAGAGCTTGGATCCGTTCATTTGTTGGATTGCAAATAGGCAATATTAATTCTAGTAGCTGGACAGGAGTAGTTAGTCCAGATGTCCATTGAGCCTCTGGGGAGATGAGTGGTTTTCCAAATCTTGCTCAGATATATTGAAATCTAAATGATTTTGTGTTTTTATCTGTTGTGCTCATCTCCAGGGGATTCGTTGATTTATTTCAATTGGTCAACCAGCCCTACCCATCCAATTTAACCGAAGTATTATTTTCTGAATAGTTATTCTTTTACATATACGTTTTATTGGCACTTTCCCATATTGTTTATTGATTATAAGCAAGGTAAACTGCACAAAAATCAGTGTTTACAATTGCAGTTGTAGGGACTTGCTGTGTATGTTATGACCTTCTTTGTTGCTTGTATTTTATTTACTAGTATATCCTTCAATATATGCCAATTTGATTCCATTTTAGTTGTGATTATTGATTCCTTTGCATTGTTTCCCTCATCAGAAAAACCTACATAATGACCAGAGGTTATGTTTTCCTGTACCTCACCCCCCCTTCCCCCACCAACTTTAACTGCTTTCTTCCAAATCCTATCCAATTCATTATTCGCTATCATCAAATTATTTAATGTTGTATAGTCTGGCTAACTGACAGCATAGTTAAATATACTACAAATAAAAAAATTTAATGTAAACCCCAGTACCAGATTTAATTATGTAAGGTGTATAATGCTTCTCTTTAAGTCTGTCGTACATTAGTCCAAATCTCACTTCCATGTGATGAAAACAATATTAACCATGACAATATGAATCTATTATGTGGCAAGAAGGATAACGTTTAGGTCAAGCTACTCTACTGAGTACATTTATTAAACTTTTATTAGTTTCATGTGTTTAAGAACGGAACCACAACTCACGATGTGGCGGTGCATTGAGTTGCTGTTGTTTGAGTAGCTTGTGTTGGGAACAGGTCGACGGAGGTAGAGATACTTGATGCAGTGGGTAGCTCCGACCCAGGAAGCAGTCACACAAATGGTCACACACACTCCGAAGTAAATCTGTTGAGAGAAGAACTGTAAATTACAACTAATTCCCAGGAGCAGATTCATTTTTGAGAAGCTAATAGTGCTTAGTTGGTCAAAAATACGTATATATCATGTATATCAGGAAGTTTATTATATGTGCAAGAGCTTACCACCTGAACCTGCCCTCGGTCAATTGAATCCAGTCCTCACAATTAAACCATGGTACTTTATGATCCATTTTAATATTATCATTCAACCTATTACTTAGTCTCGCAAGTGACATCTTTTATTCAGTTTTTATGATTGATATTACATATGCATTTTTCATCTTTCTGTTCATGCTACAAGCCTTGCCTCTCTCATTCTACTACATTTTTGGCTGAGCCATTGTTCAAGCAGTTAACCATCAGCTTCTTACCGAGATGGCTCAGATGTTGAAGATCATATGGGATTTGTGGTGGACTAAGTGGCACTGGGGGTTTATTTCTTCCGAACGCACCAGTTTTCGCTGTATATTCTCTTTCCACCATTTCTTTGACCATCCTGTCATCGCCGCTATAGAATCTTGATACTGACAGCGTAATTAAATAACAAACTTAAAAAAGACTCATTTTATTACCTAACAGTATTTACTTAAGATTGAAAATTGTTTTTTTCTCCATTTTTCATATTAGTTTGTCTCTTTTAACTACTAATATTCTCATTTTGCTCTGATACTTCTTTAAACCGTGGTTTTCCTTTAGAAAGCAAAGTTGAAAATTATAGTTTGTCGTAAAATCTTTGTTGCAAAATTTATATAAATCTTGTATTAATTTCTGATTACTCCCTACTGTTTCGTGTTTGTCTCTATTGGATTTCGGTTTAATTCAGTTTGACACATTCTGCATCTGTCTTTGTCTTTGTTTACTTAATACACTGTTCAAACATCTGTGACGTAACGAAAGCATTGAGTAGGCCGTGTGGAAATGTGGAAGTTAATAGTTTAGTTAACTTAATAGTTAATAGGCAGTGAGACAACATCCTTCATTGGAGATAATTCCTATCTATTGCTATCTAAGGTCCCCACCTTCCGTGCTGACCGCGAGCAGCATGAGTTCTTGCAGCTCTTCAACTTGTGCAAAGCGCCGCTGCCAGAGGACGGCTCTGCTGCCTGCTGACTGCCAGTAACTGCAATGTAAGATGAGCATTTTCTATTAGCTGCTGTTTAGAGATACGTGATAAATACACAAATGGTTGTGGAATTCTATAAATTTATAGTGTTAGTATAATTTTGTCCTTGTATTTTTTTTTCTCTTTAGTATATGCAGATTTTTCAATTTGGAGGTACAGGCATTACTTAAGTCTATAGTTTATGTTGCATTCCAATTTTGAAGAATTATTGATTTTAGCCTCAAACTGCTCAGGAACTGTGGTACAGATCCACGAGAATAAATAACATCCAAATCTGTTAAGTACGCAAGAAGAAATTTGAGGGCAGGTGGACATACCTGACTTCCTCATTTAGTTTTCTCCTTGTGCATGTATATTCAGTTTCCTTTGTACTCAAACGGTGCTGCTCCAGTTGTATCCAAGCCTTGGTGTTTGAGATACAAATTCCTTACCCCCACCCGGAAAAAGCACACACGCATGCACATGGTTCTGTGGTAAGCAGCGATATGAGAAGCTAGTGACTAATCTAAACAGTGACAAAATATATTTTCGTGTTTGACTCTGTAATTCATCATGTTAAAATCACTAGGTTGTTATATTTTTGTGGTAAATTAAAGGTAAATTTGTCCCTGTAATTAACTAATTAAGCACTATGCCTTAAACACGCATGAGGGAGTGGATGTATAGACCCACATTTTGTGGACCTCGGCACTTGTTAGAGGTCAGTGGTCAGCTTCACGCCGCAGCCGCTTTACCCCCGTGGTAAGAGTCCCAGGTACCCAATGAACAGGAAGCTGGATGGGCCAGTTGGTCTGGACAATGTGAACAGAAAACTCTTGACCCTACTGGGACTGAACCCCGACCCCTTGGTCATACAGCTAGTGAGCCAATTGCTGTACCGACTGCACTGTCCTGGCTCCTTAGTGGTAACTTGTTAATTAATTCTGAAAAATGTTACAAATGATAAGTGTGCCACAAGCCAGGACAGAATTCATTTCACTGACAATGCCCCAAACGAATGTGTGAAGGGTAAAAGGACTGGTTTCTAAATGGTATAGATCATTTTTAGAATGAAAAGTGTTGGCGAGGTTTTTCAATTTCATTGCTATTTTATTATTTGTATATTGGTTTGCCATAAACTGCAGAAGTTATGTAGTAACAAATGCGAAATTAAAGTATAAGTACTGAATTGATTGAAAAGCATTCATGGCTTGTTTGAGAAATCTATCTTAGCACAAGCCTGGATGGACTGATGAGAAAATAACAGTCAGTAAACCTGTGCCTGAAATTCAAGCCATGTGTCTCCTGACTGTATTCCAAACATAGTGTTTTTAGTTAACCTGCCTAATTTCTTACTGTGAATCGTAATAAATAAGTCAGTTAGTTAGTTGTGTTTAGGGTGTTACCATAATTTTTCTCGTCATGCAAACTGGCAACACTTAGAGCTTTTCCTTCCTATGGTCCTTGATTCCTGCTTTAAGATTTTGAGAGAGACCACCACATGAAGATATAAGTCTCTGTTCTTTGTAGTTTCATTGTTCATTAAATCTCTCATGTAAATACAGAGCTGCTGAATTCTCTTGGTTTGACTCCGCAAATTGTACACCATTTCCAAATGGAAACTGAAAGTAATTTACATAAATCTACAGTACATCTGCCAATACAGAAGAAAGATCAGGTGTAAATACAAGGTTACTTCTGAGTTTTACCCATCCTATTTCTGGCCAACTCAGGGTATATTACAATAAAAATAGACAAAGAAGCAGTGGACCTTGGATAAATTTGCAACAGCAAACTACTTCCATCTGTGGACTGAAATGTCACCATCAGTTTTATGAAATATGACATTGCATTCGCTGGTGGTTCTGAAGTAGAATATTAGATGTAGTTGCAGAGGGAAACAAAAGTATTATTGTAAATACATACAATTTGAAGACCTGGATAAAATGTATTTCCTCATAAAAGTTGCTGTACTCAATATTTAGTTTTGAACTTGGTAGGCAGATGAAAAATTGTCTGTTGAATGTACTCATGTGTGTTTATATACATATACATATCATATACATATATCATACATGACGTATTAGGTGTCAGAAGTTGGCGGCTCGGACAGTATTGGATTTTTCAGAAGTGGTTATGAACTTAAAACACGGAAACACCACACATACAAAAGTGGAGTCATAGTAGATGATGGAATTCCTGCTGAAAGAATTGAGGGCCAATATGAAGACCGACAGAGAAGAGTTCTTGGCCAGATTGGACACTGATAGGGCACCCCACAGAAACAAGACCGTAACTGTCGAGGAGTAATAAATATCTGGTCATGAGCCCCAGGAGGGTGCTCGATACCAAGACTTACTGACGGACTGATCGTCAGTCGCAATATGACTGACTTGATTCAGTCAATATTGAGTACTGAGTATGAGTTACGAGCAGTTACGAGCAATATTTAGTATTGAGTATGGAATATTTGGAGATTATTGGGAGTACTTGGGAGTTCTCAGAAGACCTGTGAAGATTTAAAGTGTGATTTAGAAGACTTTATGTGTGCGACGCAACAGTGGATTATAAGGCGTATGTAAATCAGCGGTAGCGCTGTGATTTGCATGTAATTGAGAGAGTGCGTGTAACCAAGCTGTTAATAAATCCAATTATCTGAACCAGAACCCGTCATTTCGTCATGTGTACCCCCATACACGTGACAATATTGAAACCTGTTTTAATAACTTGTGTAGTGAAATATTTAGAATTGTAGAAATTGAAGTTTAACTGTAGCTGGAAGACAGAAATTCTAGCTGACGAAATCCATTGTCATATTTTAACATAAATATTTTGAGGTTTTCACAGCGGTTAATTTTCAGATTGTGATCTTCTGTGTTGTGATACAGTGCCATCTTGTGCGTGAATACAGATTTTTCGGAGGAAGATTTTGCTTTCATCTTCAGGGTTGAAGCCTGGATCGAGCTCAATTTCCCTACCCATCCGTTGGGTCTCAATGACTACTCTCCTTGTAAGTGGCCCTCATAACCAAGTCAGTTCATTTACCTTTACATTTACAATTCAACACTTACAAGGAGAGGCAGGATGTTTCTCCAAAATGTCAGTATCCTTGTACAGGGATGCACGATGTCACAACCAAGACCACAATCTGATCTTCATATTCTATTAAAAAAATAAATTGTGTTACAAATTTCTGTGTAGATAATTCGCCTATGTATATCATGGTCATGTATATATTATGTACCATAATAAACACAAAACCTTTTTACATTTAGTGTGGAAAATTCGAAATTGTGAATATACCTGTCTGCTAGTTGGTTCTGTCCAAACTAAAGTTTACTGAAAAAATTCTGTTATGTTACAATGTAGTGTGAAACTCTGGATGCGAAAGTTCATGAAAGAAACGAAATGCTTATAAAAGTTTAAGCTAGTGTGGAGTGCAAACACAAATGCATTTTTGATGCATTTGCAATTAAAGTTGCAAAACAGTGTATAATTTTTTGGCAGAGTCCTTTTGTCTGTTCGTATGTGACAACTTGAGAACACAGAACAAAGTTTAACGAAGTATGAAGCTGGAGAATTTTACTAAAGTTTTCAGCAGCTTCCAGTTTTTGTTGGAACTGGACTACAATAATGGCCACTGCATGAGGACGTACACGAATCTGTATGCAAGTTTGAGCGTAACTCGTTAAGTATTTATTGGTATCAAAGCGAAAAATGTTTCGAACAGAGGTTGTAAAGAAAAATAAAACATGTGCTTTATAAATCTTATGCAAGATTTACAATTTCAGATACGATTAAAGAAAAGCTATTTTCATGTTGTGTCATCTCATAATTTATGGACATATTTCTCCACCTCTCCTCTTTTCTGCTTGTTCCGCGCTGTTTATAAAAGGGCATCAAAAATTATCTTACACAAATCGAAAATTCATATGCAATGAAAGGGTGAACATGTCAAAACGGTTATGCTTTACGTACATTTCCCAACTTCGTGATTTTGCATTCTTTGGTTTTAAGAATCCCTTGTTTCTGGAAGAGATACATTATTTGCAATTATAGTATAAGCTGAAGACTTGTAAATTTTATTCTTGCTTGGGCTAATAAATAAGCTAAGTTTTAAGATATACACAGCATAGAAACAAATTTATTTTATACTTTATTCCATAGGTCTGTTGAAATTAATTTAATATATCGGCATTTGAGGTTATATCTCCAATAAGGTCTACATTTGATATCGTATACTAGTTTCTATATACTTGTAGTGAGACGTTTTTACAGGAAGTCAAATTATGGTTTAACGTTCATGTAAACGGCAGGAGCTTATATTACGCCAGTAAGAGATAAAGGTAAAGTTGTCCCTGTGCTTATTTAATTAAGCACGATGACATGAAGACGTATGGGGGAGTGGATGTATAGATCCACGTTTTCTTGACCTCGGCATTGGTTGGAGTTGAGTGGTAAGCTTCACACCCCGGGTAAATTGCCCTGGTGCCTATAGGATAGGAGGCTGGGTGGGCCCTCGAGCCAATCTGGACGACGTTGACTCGGATTCCGACCCCTCAGTCGTCCAACCAGTAGCTAGTCGCGGCTGCGTTATCCCGGCTCATTACACAAAGAAGAACCATACTTAATTCGCCAAATGACGTTCATTACTGACCCGCCAATACCAAACTTTGTCGAACTTTGCACTGTCATTCAGAATATGAAACATGCGGATAGAGGAATGAACACGGCGTACCGTATTAAGAGTTCATTCTCTGAACTTTCTGCAACAAAGAAACCAGAGTGGCTTCACCCATGTAACTTTTCTTTTTTGAATTTGACCTCAGAAGTATCGACACTTCAGACGTTTGTCATTTTGTAAGATTTTACTGCAGACTCACAGAATATTTTGCATGTTTCTATGGCATTCATGACCTACAGTTCACAACGGCGAATGAAAGCTATTAGTTAAAGCAGATGTAAAGGTTTTTGTAATATTATATTACAGCATCCTGTCGCCACTATTTAACAATTTATTTTGCAGGGGCAGTCCTGAAGGTGCAAATTCTTGTCGTGGTCGTTGACTGCTGGTGTGGTTTATTGTCACTTTTTTATATATAAATGTCACTTCTACGGCATGTTTTGACAATATGAGATCACAATCAAGTAGATACGTTTAAGTAATTGCTGCAGTACATTGCTTTCTTCTGGTTCATTGTTCTTAAACTTGGTTGAAAGAATAAATGGCACATGTCGTGTAAGTAACATTTATGAAAAAGTAAAAACGTAGCACGCCAATAGTCTACGAGCATNTGCTTACAGACTTAACATTGATTTGAAGAACTAGCATTGGAGCGTGCATGTTCGTAATATGTAACGCAGGTTCGCATGCTTCAAACAGAACTTAAATGTGGCATTGCAATCAGACATCAGACACGTGATGCAAGAGAAGTGCGTTGTGCTGTACAGTAAGGCTTCGTCTAACGTGGGGGTTAGGTTTCTTGAGAACTGCGGAATAAGTAATTCTGCGGGAGACAAATCTGATATCTCACCATATGGATTAAATAAGGATAGGTGACGTCGGCCGTCTGGAGTCCCCTTCTAATTTCTAAACACGTACATGTTTTATACATACACAAATGAATAGCCCAATCTAGTGTCCTATTGTGTATGAAAAAACAAAACAAAAATAAACTCCGGTGCCTGTAGTCCACAAGCGAGCTATACCGACCGAGCGACCGCCGCTTGTGGGCGAAGTTAGTGTCAAGTTTTGCGGATAGAGGGTGTGACGTGGTCAGCGCAACGGATTCCCACGGCCGTTAATCCCGGTTTTCTAGGCCGGAGCCCTTATTTCTTTGAAATAGTTGCTCAATTATCCTCACGAGGCTGAGTGTGCCCCGTTCCAGACCCACTACTTCTCAGGAAATATGGTGGCGCCGAGAATCGAACCCGAGACCTCTAGATTTGTAGACCACTAGACCACAGAGGCGATCTATTGTGTCTGAAAAACATAATAGAAATACAAAACATCACAATATTTACATGTTTTAATAGTTACAATAAACATATATTTTTTGTATTTATGTACCTAAGGCCGATAATGTTCAGGGCTTCCGTTGTTGTTGTTGTTGTTGATGATGATGATGATGATGATGATGATGATGACGACGACTGTAGTGGTTTCGAAGGTGATTACGACGCATTTGGAAGCAGAGGGCTTAATTATTCTAGACACTGGATTATGGCACAAAGAAAAATGCAGGAGTGTTGGAGAGATTAAGAACAAATGCCAGAGCGGGTCTTGACGGGTACATTACTTGAGCATGTCTGGCAGACCGCGTGTAATAAAACTTTCCGCTTTCGACAGCTGATTGCTCACATATGTTTGCGCGTTCGTGAAGGACAAGGGATTATATGCTTATACAATATGGTCGCTCATGTTATATTGATGATACGATAGATGTGACTTTTCGTCAGGTGGCTCATCTGACTTCAGCATCGTCTAGGGCGCCGGCTGTTCTTATTGACTTTTCTAGCGGTTTTCTTTAGTCCAGCCACACCTTGAACTTTATCACACCTCTTTCCTTCCCCACAATTTAATTCCACGCTCATAATCATCTTTGATCTCGTTCAACGCATTCAACACATTGCTGCACCGAGCAGCTTGGTGTAGCGGTTACGGAAAGTACCCGGCTCGAATCTCGGAAGGGGATCAGCTGTTCTGTTACTTTACTAGCGAAATTATCCCGGCTCTCAGAAATATCTTTGTGTCGGCAGTAATGAACATGGAGAACAGTAAGCAGTGCAAATTAAAAAAAGACGTGAAAATTGAAAACACTTGTTGTTTATTTATAACATTGTAATTAATTTTCATCTCTTTCCTTTCGATGGTCATGGATTTCATGCACTCTCGTTCTTGATATATAGAGTCAAAGTAAAGTTGTCCCTGTATTTAATTAAGCGCCACGCCGTGAACACTTATGGGACAGAGGAAATACAGCCCTCATACTTTCTTGTCTATAGATGAAAGGGAGTGGTCGCTTTCACGTTCCGGACTTTTTATCGCTAGGAAACGCGCCAGTGGGGCCATTGGACAGGAGGCTGGATGGGCCCCGAGAGCCTATCTAGATGCTACTGGGAAAAGAAAAATAGCCTATCATTTGTCCCGAGACAAAATAAAATTTAATCTACAGCTCTAGTTGCCAAGCTGGTCTTTCGTTAAATAAACAAGAGAGATAATAGTGTTTTAGATTTAAATAAGCTGTATTTTATATTATTATGTTTATTGATGTTGAGTACGACAAGAAAATGTGCTGAGTTCAGTCTCAGCTTCGTGTAATGTAGGTACATGGGGCCGATATGGACCTCAATTACATTTCTTTAACGATGTTTAAAGGGAAAGTTGCCCCTGTGCTCAATTAATTAAGCACTACGCCATTAATGCGTATGGAGGAGTGGATGTATATCCACTTTTTCTTGACCTCGGCACTAGTTGGATGTGAGTGGTCAGCTTCACTCCCGGGCGCTTTGCCCCCAGGGGAAAGAACCCCCGGTACCCATTTGATAGGAGGATGAGTGGGCCCCAGAACAGGTCTGGAAGACGTGGAGAAGAGAAAGTTCTAATCCCACCT
This sequence comes from Cryptotermes secundus, assembly GCF_002891405.2. Classification (NCBI taxonomy): domain Eukaryota; kingdom Metazoa; phylum Arthropoda; class Insecta; order Blattodea; family Kalotermitidae; genus Cryptotermes; species Cryptotermes secundus. The sequence continues at coordinate 84,385 of NW_019735491.1, read as the reverse complement.
GAACTCAAACACCGACCTCTCGGTCGCCCAGCCCGTAGCCAGTCGCTATACCGACTGCGCTATCACGGCTCATTTCTTAACGATGCTTAGCGCAAATAAATGTTATTGAAGTCCGTTAAATTGAGAACAAGCCTACGGACTGACGGACATAGGCCGCCTACATGCAGTTCTCTCTATGTTTGATGTCGAGTGTTTGAACTAAAACACCCAGTACTGAGTATCTTATTCATTGAGTACCTCCTTGTTTGTATACACCTGTTGCAGTTTGTGAAAAAAGTAAATTAGTTAGTTAGCTGGATTCTTATGCATTATCATTTTCATAAAATCTTGAAGAGTAAATTTTTCATATTTTGACAAGGGGACCTGTGAGGCTTACGCTAGGCAGAGTGCAACAAAGCACGGGTGCTGCTGTGCGATGAAAAATAAAAATGGCGTACTTGTTCCGTGCAATACAAGTCTGAAAGTGTCAATTAAAATCGATTGTCAACCCTTTCACTGTTAGTAAAGGAAGTATTTCACGATTCTGTAGTTTGGCCTATATTCACCTTATTATCTTGTGAATTCATTAACGAACCTTCAAATTCCACGAAAGGAGGGGAATTTCTTGAGTAGCTGAGCGACAACTAGATTTTTTATGACTTTCTGAGTGATACAAGTGTCTCGTAGCTACTCGTAGATCCAGTTATCACAATACCGTTAATAGTGCAATATTTCATCCCCACATAAAGGAATGTCTTATTTTTCCCAATTTAAAATATAATATCTTGGTTATTCATCTTGGGTGATGATCCTAGGCTTTTCGATTTAGTGTAAAATTTCTAGAAACAACAGATTTGGCCAAACAGTTCTGTCTTTGACGGACAATAATATTTCTGTGTAGTAAAATTTTCTAGCAGTGGAAGGGTTATGTAGAATACTTGCTTTGCAAGATATTTTTGCAGAATATAGCATACCCTATCAATTGTAAGCTGTGAAGTGCATTTATATTTTCAGTGTCTAAGTAAGAGAAACCGTTCTAATGAAAATCTTTTTGCGTTTAATTGTTTTCAGAAAGAGGCAAATCATGTTACATGTTCACACACTTACCTTCCTCCTGTCGGGAAACCTCCATCGTGTAAATGTTACCCGCTTACGTGATCTTTCTTCCTTTTCCTTTACCCCAAGTAGTTTTGTTGACATTCCGAATTACCCATAAGAGACAGTCCATGTGTTGTTTGTAGCTCTGGGCCGGCATGTTAAACTGCAGGAGATGCGTAAGGCTGGTCATGGCCACAGTTAATATAAACACTGTAGGACTGGAGGCTCATACAGAAAGTGTAAATAGTGACTGGGTATCACATTTCAGCCAGCGCTAGCCCAGAAACTGCACACAGTGACCCGGTCTCAAGCTTCATGTCTTTGTATTTGCAATTCCTTTAACGACGTTGCCAGTAATCCAGGTTATGCTCTTATATCGTCGAACACTTGGATGATGATATAGGTAAAGTTGTTCCTGTGCTTAACTAATTAAGCACTACGCCATGAGGCCTATGGGGGAATGGATGTATAGAACCGTGTTTTCTTGACCTTGGCACCAGTTGGAGGTGAACGGTCAGCTTCACGCTTCGGCCGCTTTACCCCTATGGAAGTACCCTCCTGGTATCCATTGGCTGGGAGGATGCGTGGGCCTCAGAGCCGGTCTGGACGGCACGGAAACATGAAAATTCATTCCTCCATCGGGACTCGAAATTCGACCACTTGGTTCTCCAGCCCGTAGCCATATTAAAATTGATCTTGGAGATATAGAATGGGGTGGTTTGGACTGGATTGATCTAACTCAGGATAAGGACCTGTGGACAGCTGCTGTGAACATGGCAATGAACCTTCAGGTTCCATAAAATGCTGGGAAGTTTTTGATTAGGTGCACAACTGGCGGTTTGTTAAGAAGGACTCAGCTCCATGAAGTTATTTTAGTTCTGTCATAAGCCAGACGACCACAATAAAACCTTTTATTTTCAGTTGTAAGATATAGGTTCTTGATCGGAAAGCCAGAAGGCAAGAGATTACTAGAAAGACCTAGACTTAGATGGGAGGATAATATTAAAATAAGTGTTAGAGAAATTGAATGGCGTGATATGGACTCAATTGATCTAACTCAGAATAGGGACCAGTGGAGGGCTCTTGTGAACACGATAATGGACTTCGAATTACATAAAATGTTGCGAAATTCTGAGTAGCTGAGCGACGGACAGTTTTTCGTGAAGGACTCATCTCCAGGGAGTTAGGATACAGGTTCAGCTTTTCACGTAGACTAAAAGTAAATGTGATTCAAACGACAAATTTTGTCGTCGCTTTAAATGCAACGCATTTCCATGTTCTTTATAAGCGTGAAATGTGTAAATGTTGGCCTAGGTTGAAACCATTTTTATTACGAGTAATATTTAAATAGAATTTCCAGTTCATGCTACGATTGATATGAACTGATATCAGACAGACGATAAAGGTAAAAGGTAAGGTAAAGCTATCTCTATAACAGGCCGTGAAGGTCAAGACGTCGAGGCTCCCACATTACCTAGACAATGGACTCACAGATGGCGGTAAGGTTGTCAGCCTTACGCGCCAGCCGCTCTTTACCCCCAATGAAGATTACTGGTACTCATTTCTTTTAGAGATTGAGTCGAGCACAGGGCCATAGTGCGGCTGGAAGGATGACGTCAATTAAAAAATCCGCCTCATTGGGACCCGAACCCGCGACCTTCCAGCTTGTAGCGTAGTGCCTCAACCAACTACGCTACCGCGTGCCCCATCAGAGAGACGATGCAATACTTATAACTAAGTTGACATATCGGGCTTATATGCTCAAAGTGCTTGACACTCACCCAGGGAATTGGCTCTATTGAGAAAATATTTACGTGGTTTTCCACAGAACCTCCAGGCCAGTGCCGGAATAGTCATATCTTCTCATATCCCAATGCTGTCTTTTTCCAAATTCTTCTGCAGTTATCAGTTATTGATAACTTTCCAGCTTATTGGAGTTGTGTAACCACTGCTGTTGAATTCAGGAAAGAAAACTGAGGCAGACACAAGTATACGCCATTTAATTAATTCGACAACCCTCTCCCCTTCTTTAACGAAGCTGTTTACAGTGCTTTTATGACGATGCAACTATTGTTCCCAACAACGATATATGTGTGAAAGAATTTCCGAACCTGCACTATAATAATTTCCTTTATACTAACAAATCTAATGCTCTCGCCCTGACCTGCAATGTATCTCTAGGACTGAAGGTCCATTTATATCCTGCTCGAAACATCATTTAAGAACCTGACAAATAATTGATCATACACTCGTTATGTGTATAATGACCTCCATTAATTGTATCCGGTCTTCTTTTGTTTGTTTCTGAAGAAGAAAAAGCGACAAGACTCGCGAAACTGTAACTCTAAAACTGAACGGACAAGATTGCAAAGGTGTTCAGTTTGGAGAGAACTTATTCCCAAACTCATTCTTTGAGATTTTTCAAGCCATTGGTCCTTCTGTTCTTTTAACTCGCATACAGATGTACTATTCACACTACGATACCACGCTGTGCAGTCAGAACATATCCTTATGTTTCGTTGAATACTGTCCATATAGAGTTTCAGGTACATGGCTCAATGAGATTTATACCTTTATTTTATTTATTACTAGAGCACTGTGTAATTGTAAGTTGTAGTTATTAATTATGTCTATATTTATGCAGTGTTCATTTTTTGAACGATGGACACTTTTCGAAAAAAGCGAGAAACTTAAGTTTCTTTTTCATGGTACGTAGGATAGGTATGATACCGATATGATAAGTAAAGGTAAAGGCAAGAGTGATGTTTCCCCTGGCCGGTCAAGGTAGCCGAGCGGTCTAAGGCATGCACTGTCTTCGCTCGCTCGGAAGCCGAGATCGTGGGTTCGAATCCCACTCAGGGCATGGATGTTTGTGTGCGTTTTTCTGTGTTTGTCTACAGGTAGAAGCCTTGCGACGAGCTGATCACTCGCCCAAGGAGTCCTACCGAATGTGTAAGATTAGTAAACCGAAGTGAAAGGGAGTTCATGGAGGTAGGCCTAGGCCCAGTGGGGCTGTAGTGCCAAGGAAAAAAAATATTTCCCCTGTGCTCAATTAAGTACCACATCATTAAGGCGCATGGGAGAATGTGTGTGTAACTCAACTCTTTCTTAGCCTAGGCAATAGCTGGAGGTAAATATCCAAATTCACGCCGCAGGTATTTTACCTGTTGGGACATAATTCCTGGTACTTATTGAATGGGAGGCTGGGGAGGCTTCAGAGCCGATGTGGGCGTTTTGGAGAAGAGATAAATTTCTTACTCCCGCCGAGAATAGGACCGCGATTTCTCATTCGTTCAGTCCGAAATCTAATAGTTATACATAATGGACATGAACATAAATTAAATTAGATTAACAACTTTCAACATAAGCCCTCAGTAACAAATTTTATGAAACCTGTTGAGTGTTTGGAAACCTGAGGAACAAAACAATGAGTTGAGCAGTGCTTACCGGAATCTGTGTGCTGCAGATGGGCGGAACTAGTGAACGGTCCGTTGGGAACACTACCTCGAGGCTGTTCATCCCCTGTGACTACTACGCTAGGCGTCCGAAATCGGCGCGGGTTGAAGATTGTGGGGATGTCACCGTCCCTCATGACAGTGCTGCCCGGCCTGGTCCCTGAATCAAGGGACCAGTGTTTGTCTACACCCCCATCAAATTGAAGCTTCTTTCAGGTTCTGTGATTCACTGTAACGAAATAATGTCAACTGAATCTTTCCTTGATAGATGTCAGTTAAGAATTCTGGGATGGGCAGATTCTGAAAGTTTCTGGCGACGGTTTATAACACTCGTGATTACTTGGTTTGTGGACTTGTGCATCGTCCCGTATTCTAAAGGACAAAGGGCTTAAGAAACAGATCCAATTTCCGAAACCTTGTGTTCTGAGAATACCGGATGATGGACAAAATCCAGAAGCCCATTAATTTCGAATATAAGGAGGCCTACGTGTAAAACATATATTGGAATTAGAATGCAGGACAAATTTGTAATACAAGAACTTAGACTTCCTTACGCTGTGATCTCCCAAGCGCTGGATCCAAGATGTAGCCCCAAACGTATAGACTGAAGATATGTTAATGTGCTGCGTTCTCAGATCTATCTTTGTTAAATCCTTAAGAATTATTGCGAAGTTCGAACGCGTGGGAACGAAGCAAACAAATTTGTGCGAAAGGGGCTGATACCCCGAGCCTCATAGGGCCCCTTTCCGCGATCTGGTAGACTAAATTTAACTATAAATGTCATATTTTTTCAGAATATCTCGGTTATAAAAGTAAATTCATGAAGGCAAATAAAAATTAAAAATTAAAAATTAAAATAACTGTAGTACGAAGTGATTTTAAGTCCTTTGTTCGCAGCACTCAGTGTNCAGCATCAGATTGTACTCACAGTGAAAGTTTCACATGTTCAGCTACATTAGAAAAGCAGCAGCGGGGGCACTTACTTTCCTATAGCTAGGTTCGATAGAAGCCTTAGCAACCGCCTTTAATGAGCTTACAAGGTGAATTGTTTCACTCAGAACCTTGTTTACCGGTATGGAACTTTCTGCTCTCTGCTTCAAAATTCGATTCTGAAGGCTTACCCAGGCTTTTCCAGTCTTACAATATGCCACCGAACGTCGCACGTGAATTTTTAGACTTTTTTATCCGTATTTTGGAGGTCACGAATTCAAATCTGACCGCTTATACATATGGGGTTTCTATCATACTCATCGGTCCATATAGACAACTGCCTGGATGGCAAGCCAACCTTAAAATAGGTCACGGCCGCTATCTTCTAAGCCCTCCTCAATTCACCATACAAATTTTCTTACTTAGGTGAAAAGCATCGCTGTATAAATCAAGATTCAATGAAGACATATTGACACAATTCTAAGTGGAGGTAACAGCTACGCCAGCAGTGAAGTGTCAGGGAGTACATGCATTCTTATCATCTACCCTGGGTAAAGCAAACAACAGGGCTTCATCACGCTCCCATGGCCTTACCTTCGAGGAGAGAGGTCCCGGTACCCATTGGATAGGAGCTTGGGTACCCCAGGGCCAGTCTGGACATCCTGAGAGTAAACTTTTCGAATTCCTGTCGGGACATTGGCTACATTGACTAAGGCTTTTCGCATGTCATATTATTACCTTCAAAGAAATTCTGCGTTATCGCCTTAGGTAGACAATTGTCACCGCCTTCCCAATCATTTCTAGGTATTCTTCTTTGCATCTTAGTTATAGTATTCCAGCAATATTTACCTTTTTGTTGATGTTATCTAAATACACATTAAGAAAATAGTGTTCCTCAGAGGATGGATGAGACGGTCGCAAAACCTTAAGTATACGGGACGTTTGCGAAATGCAGACCGACTCTGTGAATTCAGAGGAGTTTGAACACGAAAGCTACTAGTATGCCGTTTGAGCAGCCATTTTCAGCTCAGAGTTCATTATCATAGTCTTATCTCAACGGAGTTTGATGACATCTTCAGTTGATATAACGTCTTTAAATTACCTGCGAAATGTCCTTTTACTTTCGTTGTAACGATTTCAATATGCCCCCCTACTCCATCATTTATGTACTTCGATTTTAATCCATCGTACACGGTGGGGCGCAGAAACTTCCTTTTTTGAAGGCGAAAAAAGAAAAATTATTGCTGATAGCCAACATTTATGTTTAGCTAATGAAAGAACATACTTTAAAGTTTTAAATCATATAGTTTTAAACAAAATATCTTGAAGGTGGTGGTCACCGTTCTCTATGCACTGATGCAACCGTTTTCTGAAGTTCCCCTCTGCACGTTCCAACATGTGCACCGGAATTTGGGCTACTTCCTGCCGAATAACATTCTTCAGCTGAAGCAGGTTTGTGGGGTGATGTTTAAAAAAGCCTCTGCCTTGAGGTATCCCCATAAAAAAATTTCACAGGGCGTTAGATCAGTGAGTGCGCTGGCCACGGGATGTCCCCTCGAAGCGAGATGAGCCGTCCGAGGAACTTTGCCCTCAAAACTGTCATCGAAGGTCAGGCTGTGTGAGCCTTGGCACCATCCTATTGGAACCAGACATTTCCTAGATGCATTTCTTCAAGAGCTGGTTCGAAAAAGTTTTTAATCATGTCCACATGCCGCTGTAAATTGACAGTAACTGCATGATTGTCTTATTCAAAAAAATAAGGACCAATAACTCCAACTCTCGACAACGCACACCATACTGTCACCTTATCACTGTGAAGTGGCCTCTCATGGAGCTCTCTGGAATTGTTACCACTCCAATAGCGCATATTCTGCTTGTTGACATATCCGGATAGGTGAAAATGTGCCTCATCACTAAAGAAAACAAGTGCGTCAGGGGGTAAAGTTTCCAATAACGATTCGCACGCTGTTATTCGGCTCTGGAAATCACGTGGTGACAATTCTTGCAAAACAACCACCTTATAGGGATGGAAATGAAGATGTTCGTGAAGAATTCGGCGCATTGAACAATTGGATATGTCTAGGGCGACTGCATATTTGCGAGCGGAGCGTCTTGGAGATCTCAAAATCGACGGTCGAACTGCCTCCACATTTTCTGGCGTCGTAACGGTCCGTTGTCGTCCTGATGATTTTTTCACCACACTCCCGGTTATCCTAAAGTTCTCTACCCACAAAAGAATCGATTTCCGGTCGGGAACCGGACCTCTGGGCTTAATTCCTGAGTACGGAACGCACGCTGCACCGTCACGTAAGAATGGTTGTTCGAAAAATATGCTTCGGCAGCAAACGCAAGCTGCTCACTCGTCCACCTCATGTTTCCTACTGAGGGGTATTAGACAGAAACTTGCGCGACTGCTGCGTTCGGCGAGCCTATCCCAACTTTTCTGCGACCTTCCCTCCCATCACAATGCGTCTTCACAAAAAGGAAGTTTCTGCGCCCCACTCTGTATTTGGAGAAACATCGTGCAATGACGTCATTGTCATTCCTTCTCTCTTGTTTTTATGTAACAGGGTAATAAATGGGATGCCTATCTTTCACGTTACTCCTGACATAATAATGTTTAACATTTTTTACAGAAATTTCTCGGCGTTGAATTAGAGCATTCTGAAATAAATATTTCATAAAAATATTTAAATGTTGAGAAATAAAATTTTGTTTTTATATTGCTTTTCGTTGCTGATATAAACGTTCAAAAGGGGGCGGAACCAACTACAGGATAACGTAGACGCAACCTAATTCGTGGGGCGACCTCCTCCATTATTGTTCTTTTTTTTTTTTTAATCCTTGTTCAATTTGTAGCATCGTCTGCATTTCTTTCCTTCAGAGATTATTTATTGGCTTTTAAGTTCATGAAGCAGGACATTTTTTTAAAAGCTGATGGTTTGTCAAAAGAATTGCTGTTTCTATGGAATTCGCGGGCTGGAATTCTGAATTGGACCGTATCCTAAGCCAGTCCGGTTCAACCCCACGCTCGAATTGTATTTGCTTAAGATTTAAGTAAATATTAAATATCCTTTTTTCTCATTTCTTTATTTATAAACAGTGAGGAAGCTGCATTTTTCATTAATATTCTTTATTATTGTTGCTGTTATTCATATTGTTACTGTTGTAATGTGTCTTTCCTTAAGTAAGAAGCTAAAATCAATTTTATTAAATGTGACAAAAATTACACAGTGGTTAGTATCTCACATTTTGCCTTTTAACGCATTTGGTTCAGCTGTCCACAAGTCTCCCGTCCCTACCGGAATATCAAATTATTCCCAAGTTACATAAAAGAAAGGGGGCAAGAGGTAGCGTAGTGGTTAAGGCACTATGCTACAATTCGGAAGGTTGCGGGTTCAAATACCGATGAGGTCATTGGATTTTTTTCAATTAACCTAATCCTTCCGGCCGCACTATGGACCTGGGGTTCACTCAGCCTCTAACAGAAATGAGTACCAGGAATTAAAAGTTAGCTTTAGGAACACTCCCTACAGCCCCAACAGGACTATCCATACTCCACGGAGAGGCACTACTGTGTGTCTCTCCCCATGACATCGTAGACACTTTTCAAACCATTCTGCTAAATGTATCTTTACAGATTGCACAATAAAACATGGGATATCAAAAAAAAAAAAGAATTAAATAAATAATTTTCCTGGGGAGTAAAGCGCGGCCGGCGCGTAAGGCTGACAACCTTACCGCCATCTTTGAGCCGATTGTCTAGATAGTGTGGGACTCTTAACGTCTCACAACCCTATGGGCCTTCATGGCCTGTTACAGGGATAGCTTTACTTACTTACTTACTTTTACATAAGAGGAAGGGTTTTCTTGACTAGCTGAAAGGCTATTAGATTCTCAAGAAGTACTCCGCATTATGTCCATATCTGTGTGCAGAAAAATTATGGCATTTGTCACATTCGCCATTGTTAATATATGATTAATTTATCAAGATGCGATGATGCGTAGATGCATTCAGACACGGATGCACAATAGGACTCAAAGAATTGGATCAGATCAACGACGCAGTTACAGACCCATATGCTTTGGAATACAAAATCGCACTTTGCAATACCTTTGAGAATGATAAGGAGAAACCGAATCCACAAAAGATAAAAATCGACGTCGGGGCAAAAACTGATGCCGGGAGCGAACCCCGCTCTCTCCATGGCCATATACTTTATTCCGAGGTCAGAGATGGTATACTGCCTGGAGCGCAAGCCTCTAAGAGAAGTTAAATAAATAAAATATAATATAACATAATACCACTTGTGGAGGCGGGTTGGAATACCTCAACCGTAGCCCTAAAAATAGTAAAAGGTAAAGCTATCCCTGTAACAGGTCGTGAAGGCCCATAGGGTTGTGAGACATCGAGGTTCTCACATTTTCTCTAGACAATCGACTCACAGATGGCGGCAAGGTTGTCGGCCTTACGCGCCGGCCGCCGTTTCACCCAGGAAAATTGCTGGTACTTATTTCTTTTAGAGGCTGAGTTGACACCGGGGCCATAGTTCGGCTGGATTAGGTAAATTGAAAAATCTACCTCATCGGGAATCGAACCTGCGACCTTCCGGCTTGTAGCATAGTGCCTAAACCAACTACGCTACCGCGTGTCCCCCCAGCCATAGCCCTGCGAGTCGTGAAAGACGGCGAAAAGGGAACCCGGTGCCTGGAGGCAAAACTGGGCCACCCTGTTCCTGGGGGATATACATACGGGGACCTGGCCCCTCAGGTAGGGGGGTTGAAACCAGGGCTGACGATCTTGCTATGTGAAGAAATTATCGTTGCTAAATCCAAAGAAATGGAAACCGGATACCGCCTGACAGAATATTCTGAGGAAAGATATGGCTCGAAAAGGGCTGTTTTGCCATAAATGAGGACATTGATGATAAGAAGAATATAATACAATATAATATTCAAAAATCCCAAACCAAATTCACATGTCCTAACAACCTAACCCAGCCTCATCTGACCTACACTCAAGCTTGTTACAGAAGTCTTGCATAGAAGGACTCAAAGCCTGAGAACGTCACGCCAACGAGGGACGTCATTACTGACAAAGACATTCTCGATTCCATAGCACCAGCAGCGAGTTCATTTTAGAAGAGGGCCGAAAACCAGTTTCCACGTAGAATTATAAATCGATGTTGACATTTAAGCGGAGGGCGGTGTCGAAGTTGATTGCAGTGATGATCAAGCTGTGTTTTACGAGGCCACTTAATGAAATATACTGCCAGATGCGCATGCCTGTACAACATGTGGAAACTAAATGAAGTACAATTAAGAGGCAGCGATATCTGCAGAATTACACAGAAAGGTTAAGGGCAAGCACTCTGCAACTAGAGGATAGAACAGAATGGCGTGAGTAATTTAATAGAATGCGGTTAGTCGCTGGCTTCCCACCGCGGCGGCCCGGGTTCGATCCCGGGTATGGTCAAGTAGGATTTGTGGTGGACAAAGTGGCGCTGAGGCAGGTTTTCTCCGAGTGCTTCGGTTTCCCCTGCAAATCTTCATTCCACCAATTGCTTCATAATCACCCTCACCTGTCATCTAGGGCTGGTATAATAGGCCAGTAGTGGCCGCAGTACAGGGGCGTTAGTCCCACTCCACTACAATTGAAAGAAAAATTAACAGAATTGCACAAATACTTCCAGTGTTTGGAGGTTCCCAGACCGCAGCACTATGATCGGTCATGTGGACTGAATTAGTCTGCTTCAACAAACTTTAGATTTAATCGTGATTCAAAAGCCTTGATCCGTGATATCAGCAGTAGCCGTAGGATTGGGTTTACGCACAGGTTTATTAGCGCCTGCAAAGTTGACAACCAAACACACAGTTATGTGAGTTGAGTCATATATGCGAATAGGATAGATTTTTTCCTTCTATTCATAATTTTAAACATTTTGGTGAAAAGCAGTTGAAATACCATATTTATTTTATTTCTCAGAATCTCTTGCCGTACGCTGAACAATTCTAAGTGCTAAACAAAATTACCAACACAACAATGAATGCCAGAAAACCCGACCAAATATTTCTATTGTTCCCTTCTGTCCCTGCGTACGAATAACAGCATAGAGTTTTAAAACAGAGCGCTACCACAACTTCCCCCCACTCGATTCCCGAGTCGTCATTCGCAATAATCCTGCTGTGCATGTCTTATATCATTCGATCCTACATAATCTTATAAGCAGCCACAGAGACACAAAATTAGAGTGGGCCCTAGAGCACCGGGGAACCAACCGACCTCATGAGGGCAACACGGTTTCACAAGCGGCACATTTTATAATTACTTTTTATTCAGTGAAAAGTAATTTTCACCGATAGTTTATTCATATCGTGACCATTAACAGGCAGCAATATAAGCACGTCGCGTAGCAATGTTTCTAAGAATTGGGACACCAAGGAAGGTTTCTTTTACAGTGAGTTCTTAGTTGGTGTTATTAACCCTACAAAGATCCGAGTTCCATCTAAATAAAACTCAGTGGCCTGTAGTTCGCAACGGATCCCTCGGCCGTTATTCTCGGTTTTCTAGACCGGAGCTGCTATTTCCTTGAAATAGCTCCTCAGTTGTCCCCACGAGGCTGAGTGGATCCCGTTCCAGACCAACTACTTCTCAGAAAATCTGGTATCGCCGGGAATCGAATCCGGGACCTCTGGATCTGTAGCCAGGAACTCTCACCACTAGCCCACAGAGGCTGTCATACATCACAGATAACACATTATTTGTCCTCTACAAAGATAGGCCGGTTAATGATGTTTAAGGAAAACATCGCTGTTTATTGTGAGAACACAATACACACAGGATAACTCTATTTATTGTGTTGAAGGAGGTGATATATATGAAACCACTGGAATTGAAATTGTTAATTGTAACAGAAATTTAGGAAAGTTCGAGGAAGTTGATCCGTTATTAACTTAGAAAGGGACGGCGGAATATCTCGTTGCGTCGGTTGGCGTTAGGTTCCTGTCGACCCTGCATAACACAGCCGAATAACCAGTCATTGTATTCAGTTCGTAGGTGTTCTGTCCTGAGATATTTTTCTTCTCACATCCCTATAAATTCATCGTTTAAAATAATTCCACTAACTTGTACTCTTCGCCGAGTATAATTAGAATGATCTGGTCAAGGAGTATGACATGGGCAGTGCATGTAGCACGAATGGTGGAGAAGAGGAATGCATATAGGATATTGGTGGGAAATCCAGAAGGAAAGAACCACTGGGAAGACCAAGACGTAGGTGGGTGAACAATCTTAAAATTGATCTTAAAGAGATAGGATGGAATGGTATGGATTGGATTCATCTGACTCAAGATATGGACCAGTGGAGGGTTCTTGTGAACATGGTGATAAACCTTCAGGTTCCATAAAATCCTGGGAAGTTTTTAGTAGCTGCACAATTGGTCTATGTGAAAGCGGACTACGTCTTCCTACGCCTCTTTTATTTACAAATACTGCACTGCCATATTCACTCCACACTATATAAACTCAGTAGTTAATAAAATGTAAAATAATTACCTAATAGCAAAAAAAAAAAAACTCCGTGGCCTTTAGTCCGCAAGCGAACTATACCGACCGAGCGACCGCTGCATGTCGGCGAAGTTAGTTCCAACTTTTGCGGATAGAAGGTGTCACGTGGTCAGTGCAACGGATCCCCACGGTCGTTAATCTCGGTTTTCTAGACCGGAGCTTCTATTTCCTTGAAATAGCTCCTCGATTATCCTCACGAGACTGAGTGGATTCCGTTCCAGATCCACTACTTCTCAGAAAATCTGAGCGCCTTGAATCGAACCCGGAACCTCTGGATCTGTAGGTAGGAACTCTGACCTCTAGACCACAGAGGCGGTCCAACAAAAAATAATCATCATCTAGGTACCGGCTATGCTTAGTGACTTTTCCATTGCTTTGCTCAGTCTCTCCAGCCAAACTCCTGTATAGTACGTAATTTAACCCTTCAGACAGCAATGAAAAGAGATGGTAAAGAACTCCTTTGCAGTAATCAGGTCGATTATGTTTATTCCAAAAACCTAACCGAACAAACCACCAAATGCACTTTGCAGGCAAACTATTTAGACACTTAACGCCAAATTATATTTGCCACTATGCTTTAAACAGTTAAAACATTCCATTCTGCATTTGTCAATTTTCATTCTAGATCTGTCATTCACAATCATCATTTTTGTCATTCGACTTTACCAACCGCGTCTTATAATATACGAAAATGAACGTATGGAGAGCACGTTTAGGGAGGTCCATCAGTTGTTCGGAGATCCCTGATCTCATTTATAAAGCCATTTGGAAGGTCATTTCAGCTTCTAGTGATATGTGTTCTTTGCACTGAGTACATAAAATGAATGTAAATAAGGGATGTCCGCATGTTTCAGCTCTAGAACTATCTGGTGTACTTTGGTGAAATTTTATATTAGATGTCACGAAAAAATGTAGAATAATTCCGATTTTTGTAAGGATTAACATCATGGAGGCACAATTTTATTCAAAATGTCGAAGTGCAAAAAATGAAACGCATGTAGAATTTGGGCATACTTCGATACTGGTTACATCCTTCTGCTTCTTTAAAGTGGCAACATTTTTATTGTTTCTATTTCTTTTGTTCCGAAACACAGACTGGGAACATACTGGCGAAGGAAGACCTAATCAAGCAGGCCTATATGAAAAAACACCACTCAGGTGACCACAACAAAAACACTTCACGCAATTGACTTTAGTGATAGAAGAGACTGAGAATGTTTACCTTGACGAGTTAGTTTAAAGTACTTCAAACCGGGTCTCAAACGCCCAACTCACACACTAATCACAGAGAACATTATATCAATCAGCATGAACTGTTTCTTGTTGGAACTAATATTCCTGGTGACTATGGATGTCCGCCACATTGATTACTACGCTATGTAACGCAGGCGCCGTCCCGCGTCGGTGAAGCGTCAGGGGAGGGCGGACATGGCAAGGCGCAATTCGGTCAGTATATATTATTTCGAAATATTTACCTTACGCGCTTGTCGAGATGCTCGGTGCTGACGCTGCATTTCTGAATGAGTTCTATGCGAACCTTTGGAAGTTTAAGAGACGGCAAAACTGCAGTATAACAGTTTCAAAATATGCGAATGGCAAATTCCGATTTGCTCGTTTCCTTTTATTTATTTTTTATTTTTTTTAGATAGATTCATACAATCTGTCCAATTAAGGACAATGAGCACTTTTGGTGACTGATGTGGTGATTATGTCATTAGCAGTGTTAATGAGGCTATCCCAGTAGATGCCTTAAGATTTGTGGCATGTATACACTTAAAACTAGCTAAATCTATCAGATAGGTCTGACGGTTTGAATCTTTTTAATCTCCTAACTTCATCTTCATGGGTTAGTAGTGAGGCTACAAGTTCGTTTGGATGTACTTGTAGTCTCCGACTGTACTTAGCACTACACTTTTTAATTTCTTCTCGCACTGTAGATACACTCAAGTCCTTATGTAACACTGTATTGGGCACATACCAGGACGCATCAACTATTTCCCTGAGTACCTTGTTCTGAAATCGTTGTAGTATTTCCAGGTTTGAATTACTAGCTGTTCCCCACAGTGATATACCATACGTCCATATAGGTTTGAGTATTGCCTTGTAGAGTAAGAGTTTGCTTTTAACAGATAGTTGTGATCTTCGTCCGATTATCCAGTACAGTTGCCGAATTTTCAGGCCCAATTATTTTCTTTTGCTGAAGATATGTTTCCGCCATGTTAGCCGGCGATCTAAATGTATGCCAAGATACTTGGCTTCATCTGCTTGTGGTAGTTGTGAGTCATTTAGTGTAACTGACGGGCATTGTCTTTTTTTCATAGTAAATGTTACCTGGACCGATTTGCTCTCATTGACTTTGATCTTCCACTTTCTTAGCCATTTTTGCATGCCATGTAGGTTTTCTTGAAGACATCTAGATGCCGTAGCAGGATCCATATGGGTTGCTAAAACAGCGGTGTCATCAGCATATGTTGCAGTCATGNTTGGAGGCTTCTTTCACTACTCTATGTACCTGTTCAATAGTACCGTGCTTGCTTCTGAAACCAAACTGATGGCTTGGTATTAATTTCTGTTCTTCTAAGATTGGTGTGAGGCGTTTCAGCAAGAGTTTTTCTAAGACTTTTGAAAGGACTGGTAGAAGACTTATAGGTCTATACGATGCAATCTCTCTGGGATTTTTCGCCGGTTTAGGAACCATGATGATTTGCGCTATTTTCCATTGAATGGGGAAGTGCTCCACTCTCAACACTGAATTGAAGATCATCGTGATTACGTGAAAACACTTCTCAGAGACTTCCTGTAGGACCTTCCCTGTAGTTATGTCATACCCAGGCGCTTTATTTGCGTTGATTTCTTTTTGTATGACTTGTCTGACTTCTTTAATTTTGAATTTTTTTATGGGTGGGGCCATCTGATGCGGTGCTGCAAGGACCCTATTGATCGCCTGCTGGTCTTCTAGGGTACTTTCGATGTCGTTGGGGAGAAATACATTTCGCAAATGCTTGGCAAATGTCATGGCCTTTTGTTCATTGCTTCTTTTTTGTTTATTAAAGTAACGGTTGTAGCAGAAAATCCAGTTACCTTTTAACTAAATGTGCATTTGTATGCAAGAAAACTAAATATGGACGGGAAGAAATTTCGTTTAATTATTATCGACAGTAGGAGACTTCCGAAATCTTCGCCTGTGTACGAAGTCCATTGTTCGCGTAGTGTTCATGATTCTGAGGGCTCAGTCACGTGTATTTAATTATTCCGAAAAATTGGAGCAAATATAATGGACATAAAAATCGTATTTCATTTCTCTTAATAACTGTCTACGATAGGCAAAACATTAGAAGTTCTATATATCGGCAAGAAAGGCCGAACCTTGGATACATATGAAAGATTTCACATTTACGAAATCAGCAAACTAAATCTGCAATTGAATGATAATTTTACCGAAATGTTTAACCCTATATATGGTGTAATAATTGATACATACAAAACATAATATACAGTTATACCCCCTTTCCCCCTACCGCCACTTCTGCATACACACGTGTTCTTTGCACCTTGGTGTATGTATGTCGCATTTGAGTATATGTACCATTCATAGACTTCTAAAATTCTTTACCGTGGTTACTTTGTTTTCTGGTAGACCTTTGGCTATCATCTTTAACACAACTCTTATGTATTCTGTCTAAGACATTTTTGAGGTTGCATCAGCATTCTCACCGTCAACAGATAATGATGTAGATCAGTGGTTCTCAACCTTTGTCAGACCGCGACCAGGTAAATTTTTTTTTATATTAGATGAGGGCCCAGTACCAGGTCGCGGCCCGGCGGTTGAGAAACACTGATGTAGATCATTGCTCCACCATCAGAAATTTAGTAGATCCTTTTTCTAATATTCAGTGGGTAACTAAATCGATAAGTCAAAGATTTTGTTGAATAAGCAGGGCTATTCTTACATTCAAGACATGCCATAGGCTCAAAGATATTTTGACAAAAACGAACAAACTCTGTGGTTTGAGTCCGCAAGCGAACTATACCGATCGATCGACCGCCCTTTGTCAGCGAAGTTAGCGCCAACTTTAGCGGATAGAGGGTGTCGCGTGGTCAGCGCAACGAATCCCCACGGCCGTTTATTTAGGTTTTCTAGGCTGGAACCGCTATTTCCTTGAAATAGCTCCTCAGTTATCACCATGAGGCTGAGTGGACCCCGTTCCAGACCCCAGAAAAAATCTGGTAGCGCCAGGAATCATACTCTGACAACTAGGCCACAGAGACAGTCTATTTTGATAAAGAATATGGTTAATACTTTGACGGTTATCATTGTTACCACTTTTGGTAGTTGCACTAGTACCACTCCAACCAAAAAACGATCATACTTTAGCCACGTTGTTATTGTCAGTTGTATGAAATAAGAATATACAAAGTTGGGGTGGTCTCCAATGGCATAATGATCATACCAAATTTTGTAAAAGTGAGGCTAGTAATACGCTAGTTGAAATGTGGCTGGACAGCATGACCATCCATATTTACTTTCTTTTCTTGCACGTTTTATAAAAAAAAGCCCGTAACAGCCGACAGTAACCATAGGAATGATACAAGAGATCTGAAGTTCCCGCAACAGCAACTATGAAGATATCAGTACTGTCTTCTTGGACTCTTTCAGCTGAAGATGAAAGCAGCAAGTTCCTTCAAAAGGTTTTTACTTATCTACCAAACTACATTGTCACATTGCAAAAGAAAGTAATCTTAATGTGAAGCATAATGACAATAGGGTAAAAAATGTAAACAGTCAAATGTCACATTTGAGGTTCTCAAGGCAGAGACTACTGTTTTGGTCTGGTATTTGTTGCTGTATTTGAGAAGTGTGGTGTGTCTTGTGGAGGAAGAGGGTAGACAGACAACTATTTTCAATCATTCCAGCTAAGATAACTCCACCCACTTATTTTCTGTCACTGATGCAATCGTGGCCACAGTTATGACTCTACAACTATGAAGAATATCATCTTCCATGAAGTGCTGCTTGCTTGCTCAGCCTATTCTTCAACACTGAAGAGAGAAGCAATATGTTTCTCCAAAACACTGGTAAACTTCCATCATAGTTCACAGTGTCACATTCCAGAAGATTATATCTTAACAGTGAACACAGTACCAAGTTTCCATAATATTAAAGCATTCATCACCTATCCAGAACAACTAGAATCATTGAGAATGCAAATGTAGAAACTCTTAATGGAAACTGTGTGAATTCAAGCATAGATTGTACCTGTCCTGTCATCGTTGTCGTTATGAACTCTGTGATGAACCACTTCATGTCACAACTTATTTCTGTAAGATTATTTTAATGTTTGTCTCCCATGTTGTCTCTTCTCCAAGGTGATTCAATGTTACTTTCATTTTTGTTTCCCCAGTGCATGGAGCTTGTCCTGTCACAATCTTCTAATATTATCATCATTATAACCTTATCTGAAGAAGATAGTGAAGGTTCTCATGTTTATACAACTTTGACTTTTCATCAGTTCTGTATGGTATAGGTCTTCCTTGGGTCATTGATACTCATTTTGCTTTTTGATATAACGTTCTCTATTTGTAGCAAAGCCAACAGAATCTTCACCATGATTCATCGTTCATCTGTTCTGTCATTTCATCGATGTTTTCTTTTTGGTTTTTATAATTTTCTTCTTACTGTTTCTGGTAGTATGACATAAAGGTTAGCTTTGTCACAGAATGTGCCTGGAGCAATGTAACTTGAGTAGAGTGAAAAGTGCATATGGGATGTCAAACAGTTTCTTTGTACTTCTGTTAAATTATAATATAAAAGTAAATCTGTCCTGTGCTTAATTATGCACCATGCCACAAAGACACTGCAGGAGTGCAGATGTAGCTCCATGTATTCTTACCCTCTGTACTAGATGAAAGTGACTGGTTGCCTTCATATCCTTGCTACTTTGCCTCTGGTGAAAGAGGCCTCAGCACTCATTGGGTAAGAGGTTGGATGGACCAAGAGCTGGTCTCTCACATTATTGAGAAAAAAATCTCTTGGCCCTGCCATGACACTAACCCTTGCTCCTCAGTCATCCACTCATAGCCTAATCATTATACTGAATGTAACTAAATGTAAGCAGTGGATATATGTGGGGTACTTCTACAGAACACCAAGAGTGTCTCCGTCACAGAGAGTAATCTTCATGTAAAAAAAAAAAAAGAGAGAGAAAAAAAGCTATCCCTGTAACAGGCCGTGAAGGCCCATAGGGTTGTGGGATGTCAAGGCTCCCACATCGTCTAGACATTCAGCTCACAGATGGCAGTGAGGTTGTCAGCCTTACATGATGGCTGCTCTTTACCTCTCCCCTCCAGATGATTCCTTGTACTCATTTCTCTTAAAGGCTGAGCTGACCCCAGGGCCATAGTGTGGCTGGAAGAATTAGGTAAAATGAAAAAATCCACCTCATTGGGACTCACACCCACGACCTTCAAGCTTGTAACATAGAGCCTCAATCAACTATGCTACGTCAACTTTGGAAATGCAAGATTTGAGATACTCCTAACAGTGACTGCAAAGGCTATCTCCTGGGATGTAACAGTGAATATATGTTTCTTGACATATCAGAAATCTCTGAAAATGGAAGCAGGATATTCCTCCTAAATATGAGTAAACATCTAATTGGCTGCACAGTTTCACATCTGAAGAGAGTAAATTTCAAGCTGTGGTCATCTTATCATAGTACAGCAATCTACACAGGAGCTGCATTATGCAGTGGCAGCCTGGCTAAATGGGTAAGAAACCCACAAACACAATTCCATCCTGAGCCTGTCTACATCTTCATAACCTACTTCTTTAAGATATCTTATTATAATCTTCCCACCTTCTCAGTGGTATCCCTTGCAGTTTCCAACCAAAATTTTGCAAGACTTATTTGTATTGTCTGCATATAATACACGTTCTTCGTATTTCATGCAAAATGTTTGCACCTTTCTAAATGTTATGGTTATGGCTCAATCCAAAACATAACTAAGAATTAGGAAGTGACTATTGGCAGGTCTTGGACTAACTTTCAGTCAATTTGGAGGAGCAAATGCTTGAGCTGTGTTAATTTATTCTCTTTTTATGGTTTATTTAACAAGGCTGTCAGTAGCAATAACTATGTAATGTGAAATGGTAGGATGATCAGTTAAAATGAATTTTCATATAAAAAATGTTTGGAAAGTGAGAGGGGGGAATGATAACAGAATTAAACAGGAAGGTATACTGTAATATAAATGTGTGTATACAAACTCAGTTCTCCTAAAAAATCATCTTCGGCCTGCACTCAAATCAAAGCGACGTGGATTGCTGTCCACAGGTATCCTTTTGCAACATGACAATGCAAGGCCCCATACTGCCCGTACAACAGTTGTGACAATCAATGACCTGCATTTTGAGTGTCTTCCTCATCCGGCATACTCACCAGACTTTGCCCCAAGTGCCTTCCATATGTTTGGACCACTCAAAGAAGCAATGGGAGGAAAAACGTTCCATTCTGATGAAGAAGTACACCACGTGGAGTTCATTCATCAGTAATCTGTCAAGACGACAGGTCCAGTCTTCCAAAACAGTTCCTCAACTTAATGTGATCTAGAGCTTTCTCCTTCAAATGAGAATATTCTCTTCTGTCCCCAAGGTCATCCAGCATCTTCTTATGTATTCTGGTCACTTCTATCTGTCCCTCTATCTTTCCTTCAATAACTTCTTTTAGAAGGCAGTTACTGCATAAGATATCCAATCCAATTAGCTTTCCAATTTCTTATTTCGTGTAGGATATTCCTCTGCTCACTGACTCTAAATAACACTTCTTCATTTCTCACATAATTGGTCCAACTGATCTCCATCCTTCTCCAACACCACATTTCAAAGCTTTCCAGGTGTTTCTGATCTACTGCCCTAAGTGTCCAAGTTTCAGCCCCATACAAAGCCATGCTCCAAATGTATCATTTCACTAGTTTCTTTATCAAATTTAAGTCCAATTTGCTGGTAAAAAGATTCTTCTTCTTGCTAAATGCAGCTTTTGCCATGGCAATCCTAGATTTAATTTCACAAGTACACCTTCCTTCATCTATTAACAAGCTACCCAAATATTTAAAACATTTCACATTCTCCAGTTGTTTTTGGTCTATCTTTATTGTGACTGGGGTTGGCTGTCTCAAAATTTTCATTACTTTTGTTTTTTCCACATTCATTTCCATGCCATAGCACCTTCCAATTTCAATTAGTCTGTCAATCATACCCTGTAGCACAGTTAAAAGAATTTTTTCTAAAGGAATTCATGCATGGAGGACTTGCATTGAGCGTGGGGGAGATTATGTTGAAAGTGATACAGCTTTGCACCACTTGTGCACAATAAATAATACTCAAAAAAATATTTAAGGTTTTCATTTGACTCGCCTATGTAAAATATGACAACTAGGCTAAAAATAATAAATACTAACTCCAAATCATCTTTATTGACAGTTTTACAAGTTAAATAGAAATAAAACTGAAGTTACAAGATCCAAACTTATATTTTCCTCATTGAAACATGTCTCTGAATTCCAGACTCTCATATTTGCTTCAACACATTAGATACTGTTATTTCTCTCCCAACAAAATACAAGATAATTATGTACACATTTATTATAATAACAGAATGACTACTTTCAACTTCCAAAATGTATCACTGGGAGTCACTTGAGGAACTGCTGCTAGAATCTGTTGACATCACTTCTACATCCTCTGTAGTGTGATTCCTGGTATCCATAGAAACGCTACCTTGTCCCCCCACTGTCATGTGGATTTCACCTGATGGATGCCATGCAAACTGGTTCTGCTGGGATGCAGGAAGCTCTGAAATAATGATAATGACTTTATTTCAGATATGGAGAAAAATTCCACTGACATTCACAAAATGTTATGGAAAGGTGACAATGGCTAAAACACAGTTCCACAATCCTGAAAATAAAATACCAGTAGGATCTCATTCTAAATCACATGACATTCATGACATGACAACACTGCTGAAAACACATTTAAAAAATTTTTTCAGCTTTGACAAACATGTTGGAATGTATATATATAAAGTTAACAGATAAGTATAGCATACCCTCAATATAACAAGAATTTATAAAATTAACACAAATTCTTGTTCTAACAGGTATTTATAATAACGGAAAATAATTCAGTTACATATATGTATAAATGTGGCACTATGGTTAAAATAATTAATGTTGGTATGGCAATATTTATCCAATTTTCAAGTGGTTATCTAAGGCAGTGGTTATCAACCATTGTGAAACTGCGGCTCGGTAAATTCTTTTTTATAAGATGAGGGCCTGGTATAACTGATGCCAAGGCCCAGTACCGGGCTGCAGCCCGGCGGTGGAGAAACAATGATCTAAGAGAGATGAAATTAGCAAAGAGTAACTCAGTGTTCTTGACGTCCTTAATATTATCTACAACCAGAAATTAAAGATTATCTCATATACTTCCATAACCTCTGGTATTCATAATCATCTGTTTATTCAGGGATGTCCTTCACAACCAAAACACCCACCCACTAATTGTTGTATGACTGCTATGCATGAAGAAGTCACATGCACACAAACATGCATGCTCTAAAAACATCAGAATCGCTGGACATATGAACATCATTTTACACAAAGTACCAAAGTCTACCTCATAGCTGCCCATACTTCCAAAATTGTTTTTTCACCTTTTCTGAGATGAAAAGAGACAAGGCAGGCCAGGAAGATCATAGCTGGAGGCATTAGTCAAATAAAATATTGTGACATACAATAAGGACTTCAGAACTGACCTGATCCAGGTGGATGGCCTGTCCTGTGGAGATCTGTAAGGCTGTTCTGCTGCTGCAGAAGATGACCATTGATTGGTAGATCGCTTAAACGACCAAGACATCCCAGACGCATTTCAATATCTAGAGCAAAAATGTTGCTTTAGGTACGGTAATTTATCTTTTTCTCTCTTCAAAAATTATAAGAAAGTCATGTCCAAGAGAGAGATATAGAAGAAAGAAATTTTGGTCTACTGTGGTAGCGTAGTTGGTTGAGGCACTATGCTACAAGCCGGAAGGTCGCGGGTTCAAACCCCAATGAGGTCACTGGATTTTCTTCAATTGACCTAATCCTTCCAGCTGCACTATGGCCCTGGGGTTGACTCAGCCTCTAACAGAAATGAGTACCAGGAATTAATTAAATAATTTTCCTGGGGAGTGAAGCGCAGCCGGCACATAAGGCTGACAACCTTACCACCATCTTTGAGCCGACTGTCTAGATAATGTGGGGCCCTCAACGTCTGACAATCCTATGGGCCTTCACGGCCTGTTACAGGGATAGCTTTACTTTACTTTACAAGCTACCATTCCCCAACATCTGACAGAAGGAACTGTGGAAAATCATCAAAAACTTAGCAAGGATATTCAGTGCTCTGGCTGAGATATGAATAAAATAAAGATAGGTCATCTGACACCATGTTGCAAATTCGGTTGGGCAAAAGGGACAAGTTAGTCATATCATTCTCCGTGAGTGTGCTCAGACTTGTGATGTAGTTGACAGGCCAGTATCACCCCAACAAATCTTTGAACAGCCATGACAAAGGAAGCTTACATGTTATGTGCCTGCTGATACCCATGTGAAAAGTAAGGTAAAGTTTCCTACATAAATTTCAGGACAATATGGTTTAAAATAATGAACTATTGATACAATCTCAGTACATTTAGCCAGACAGGATTGTTACCGGAGAAAAAGGAAACGAATCATAAAACCCAGTGCTCAATGAAGGAAAATTTGATGGAATCTATGCTAGGCTTGAACATTCCCCTGGAAAATCACTTACATGCCTTGCAAAAGAGATCTAGATTTAATATTTCAAGTATGTTCTGTTTTTCAAAAGGAAAATACACATAAAAATGTGAACTCTTTATGGAGATGCAAGGAATGTATGCACAAGAGGAACCATCTCCAGCACCTGCTGTGATCTTGGTGGGTTTTGCTTATAATTATTAGTCTGCAGGCTTGTTCATTGTACTGTATGTCTGATCACATGTGAAAACAGTCGGAGCAAGAAATGTGTGTCTGTTCTACTGGATTGGCTAAGTGACTTGCAGCAGGCTGTGAAACAACTTTTCTGTACAAGTTAGACATGATATGCTCACTAAATTTTCATATGGCTTTCAACACTTTAGTTGTTATAACCTTCATATTTGGGTTTGGAGCCATTAACAGCAATGTTACCTGTTGGATATGGTCGCCGAGGATCACCCTGCTGCCATGTCAGTGGAGCGCACACAGCATTAGATGCACTAATTCTATGAGCAAACTTGATCAAGTCCTCTGAAGGCACTGGTCGCTTGCTGGCTCTTGCTATGGACTGAAGTTTTTGTTTAGCTTGATATATAGCAGTTGCCTGCAACAGACATCACAACAGTCATAAATCCCATTATCTGAATCTCTTATATACTGTTAATATCACATTTACCCTTTTCATGCTAAGTGTTTTTCTTTCAGTAATTCAGACTAAAGATATGCCAAAGGATGTGTATGTATGTCTGTAATTGAATTTAAAAGGTAAAGTTGTCCATGTTGTTAATTAAGCACTATGACATGAAGACGTATGGAGGAGTGGATGTATAGATCCACGTATTCTTGACCTCGGCACATGTTGGAGGTGAGTGGTCAGCATCACGCCTTGGTCGCTTTACCCGCTGGGAAAGAGGCCCTGCCCTGGAACCCACTGAACAGGAGGTTGAGTAGGCGTCAGAACCTGTCTGGATGATGTGGAGAGGAGAAAAATCTTTCCCCTACTGGTAGTTAACTCCAGCCATTCAGTCATCCAGCCAGTAGCCAGTTGCTATCCTGGCTAAGCTATCGCAGCTCCCATACCTGAACTTAACCAATACTAATTTAACAGAATTTTACCTAACCTATCTTAAACTAACATTTCATAGGACATATGTATATATATATATATGTCTTTAGCATGGAAAGGTTAGTATCAGTACAACAAAATTGTTTATTATATTGTAACATGTAGATCCATTGCTGGGTAATGGTCATGAAATGACACCAGTTGCTGAGGAAGTGGATTCTTAATAAATGGTATTATGCAACCCATTTCTGGGCAACAGCTTGGTAAACAAGTTCCTGCGGCAATGAATATGCAAGCAACAATAGAATAATGGTGTTTTCTATGTGGTCCATGCTGAGAAGTTATAACCAGGACAGTTAGAGCATGATTTATAAGATAAGTTTCTTGTAAATGAACAGAAATCATAGAACAACGCTAATAAAATTACTCTTGAAAACTCATCACCTCATCTGAGTTTTAGATTTTATTGACGGTCACTTCCAATCATGCATGAACTGATTTTCAGACCTTAACTACACATGGAAGTGCCTTAAAAGCATGATGGACTGGCAGACAATTGTGAAATCCACCTATACTCATTGTTATTGCATGTGTCTCAGATCCACAATCTTTTACAAATCCATTTCCTTTATTTTTATTTATCTTTTATTTTTAACAAACGTAGGATGTGGAAATGGTCCTTTTGAAAATAGGTATATCAAGATACATATACAAAATTACATGAGTCACATAATCAAAATCACTTACATTAATCGATTAACATAAATAATAATATAAAGTAAAAATTTAATAACATAATTATAAAAAACTTACTATAAAACTTGAATTAATACAATTTTATTTAGATTACCTATATTAATTGAATTAAATATTTTAAAAAAGTTGAAGAGTTCCATCCAGTGGGACTGGTTAAGATATTTTTTTTTCTTATTTCAATTATTCATGCCCTTACATGTTTCGGTCTTCAGAGACCATCTACAGAGGGACACCTTTACATCAATACAATTAGAAGCCACTATTACGGTACATGCTCTAAAGGTTAAAATATACACATACATTATAAATAATATACAATTGGGTGCAAAAGCTGAAGTCTTTACAACTACAGCGGTTGTTCCAATAGGTTAAAATATAATTTATAGTTAGTTTGATAAGATTCCATTGGAATTTGTAAACCAAGCTGGTTCGTGTCATCCCTCTTATTATTTCTTTTTGATGGGGGCCAATTGTGTGCCACCTTGTCGTTCTCGAGAAAAGGGTTCTGCAAATATATTATGGGTATATTATATTATTTCAGCAATCCTATTATGTTTTGTAAAACCTTTTATTTCGTCCTACCTTTAATGTTGTCCTGTATGTGTTTGTGGCCTGCTGTGTTGTTTTTACTGTTCTAGGTTGTGTTGTACCATGTATTTATACTCCTTGTGTCTGTGACATTAGTGTGGGCATGTACTGATGTTGTATTATGAAGTCGAACATATTATGCTGGTTGTCACTTTCCTTTGTGTGTTTTTGTTCTACTATCAATTTGTTGCACTTATTAAAGCGATATATATGAAAATTTTCTTCTATATTCATGATGCTCCCTTTTTTGGTATTGTAAACCATTTCCATGATAACGTATTTGCATATATTTTCAGAACCCTCTTCTCGAGAACGACAAGGTGGTACACATTCGGCCCCAATCAAAAAGAAATAATAAGAGCAGTGGCGTGCAAGGGAAGCATTACTTCCATAGTTAAGAAACAAAAAGAAATGAAGTCATATATATAAATAATTCAATTTGAGTAATAAGGATTTGACTATTGTCATTTAGCGCTTGTTCCTGCTCAAGGCCACATGCCTCCTCCTCCTCCTACCTTACCCTGCTTGGTGGGACGGACCAAGTTTCCTTCGTTAAACTCCGTAAGAATTCGTCTCACACAAAGTGAGTACGGAAGTAACTTTCGGTTTGCTGGGTAATGCCTGTGATGTGGAAGCGAAGGACTGTGGTCTTTCGATGGTTATGTGAAAATTAACTGTTTATGTGTGATTTCAGTCTTCTTGGGTGTTATAGGTAACATTAAGTTTCATTAAAATATTGTAAATACATATTTATATGGCGTAAGATGGTATTTGTGATCATATTTTGACGCATCAGAAAGAAGCCATCCGCAGTTAAGGGAAGCAAGTCTAATATTGCGGTACGAAGGGCAGGGGTGTGATTAGACTACAAGCACAGGACACAGATAAAATGAATGCTGGCAGACGTGACTGTGACTGTGCAATCGAAAGCCTTTTAAAACTAATAGCAGGGACTTTTCTGAAAAGAAAATAATTATAGAAAGAGGATGACCAACATGCAAGTTGCCAGAACTTAAAAGCACAAACCAAATTATGTGTGAGGAAATTTAATTTTGAACAGTATTCTAAAACAGAGTGGCTACCGGTTGACGTAATATAGGAAAATTATTTTGTTGGCCAGGCCTGTTGTTTCTCAATGAAAAAAATGTATGAAACAAGACTGGATTTGGTGATATCAAGAACCTTCATAAAGCATTGAAATGACATGAGAACTCTCAGACTCACATTATTTCAACAATGCAACTTGTTATGCTCGGGAAATCTCGAATTGACTGTCAACTTGACAATCAAAAGCACCTGACGATACTACAGCAGATTGAAAATGTGAAAGAAAATAGAGAAATAATGAAATGCTTGATTGATATCACCTGCCATTTAGGAAAGTGGCAACTTGGCCTCCGTGGTCATGACGAAAGCGTGGATTCTATCGACCGAGGTAATTATGTGGAATCAGTACACTTGTTGAGGAAATATGATCATAAACTCAATGTTCACCTTGAGAACAGTATAGTATTTACAGGTTTATTGAACAGAATACAGAACAACCTTATTGACTCAATAAGTGAAAAGAGAGACAACATGAACCAGCCTGGTTTATGAATTCCAATAGAATCTTATTACACTAACTATAAATTATATTTTAATGTATTTGAACAGCCGCTGTAGTTTTAAAGTCTTTAGATTTTACACCCAATTGTATATTATTTATATTGTATGTATATACTTTAACTTTTAGAACATGTATTGTAGTAATAGTGGCTTCTAACTGTATTGATGTAAAGGTGTCCCTCTGAAGACCAAAACATGTTAGAGCATGAATAATTGAAATAAGAAAAAAAAATCTTAACCAGTCACACTGGACGGAACTATTTAACGTTTTCATAATATTATTATTCTCACATCAGTAGCCAACATTTTTATTGTTTGAGGAAGATGATTAAAAACTTTTAATACCTGATATGTATGCACCTTTAATGTATTTTGTTAGGATAACTGCAGGTAAATATAAATTACTGAGGGCTCTAGTTTTGTATTTGTGAATCTCATTGTTACAATTAAATAAATGTTTATTATTGTGTATAAAAGTAATGAATATATATATGTACTGAGAGTAGAACATCATTATTTTCAAATTCTTAAAAATGTCCCTACAAGACTCTCTTCGTCTAGAATTCGTTGTCATTCTAATAACTTTCTTTTGCAATATAAAATCTTTGTTAACGCAAGAAGAGCTACCCCAAAAAATTATACCATAACTTATGATAGAATGTATATGAGCAAAATAAATTAGCTTTAACATATCTAAAGGGACAATATATTTTATATTTCTCAATGCATAACATGCAATGGAAATTTTATTAATAACATAATCAATATGCTGTTTCCATGAAAGAGTGTCATCAATAATTAATCCCAGAAATTTTGTCACAGTCACATTTGTTAAATTTATCTGATCACAGTTAATTTGAGTAGTGATATAATAATTCATAGGTTGAAACTCGACATATTGAGTCTTATTAAAATTCAAGGTAAGCAAATTAGCATTAAACCATGTATTTATATCTTTGAAGGTATGATTAAGATTTATTTCAAAGTTTAACTTACTAGTATCAGTTACTATAATACTGGTGTCATATTATTACTTCTATTTATTATTTTATGTAAATCATTAATATTGAACCTCCGGGTTCCATAAAATGCTGGGAAATTGAGTAGCTGCAGAATTGGCGGCTCCTCCAGAAGGGCTCAGCTCCATGAGTAAGTAAGTAAATCATTAATATAAAGCAGAAAAAACACGGAACCAAGAATCAAGCCCTGTGGAGCACTGCATTTAAATGTTTCCCATTTGGATGAGTTGTTACTGTCGATTCTGTTACCCAATACAACTCTTTGTTATCTACCTGTCAAATAAGATCCAATAAGTGTTTTGAATTTTCCTTCAAATCCATAGAATTCCAATTTATCCAATAATATTTTATGGTTAACACAATCAAATGCCTTTTAAATCACAAAAAATGCCTCCCACCATTAACTTCTTATTCATAGCAGTTAAAATATTATTTATCAGTGTAAAAGCTGCCTTCTCTGTTGAGGAGTGTGTCCTAAAACTACACTGTTCGTGTACCAACAGATTATTTGCTTCAATATGAGTAATAAGTCTTGCATATATGAGTTTTTCAACGATCTTAGAAAAAGAAATCAACAATGATAGAGGTCTATAGTTGGATATATTATGAGTTTTCACTCTCTTAAATAGTGGTTTAACTATGACAAATTTTAATCTATCAGGAAAAATACAGTTAAGTGAAGAAATTATAAATGGTGAATTTCATGTTATTATTATTGTCAAGTGTTAGGGGTGGGGAGGGGGTGTCCTGCATAGAGCGAATATGTCACACTACTCCCTCCTTAAGGCTGTTCGTCCTGAATAGCCTAACGGTGCATCCCCGTTCATTTTCTGTGAAGGCTGTTCTTGCAGCGTATTCTTTCTGTCCAGCTACTCCTCTTGCAGAGACTATTCTCTGGCCGTTACATCTGCTCCCTTCTTGAGACTGTTCGCCCTGAACAATTCCATGGTCCAGCGGTCGTCGATCCCGTCGTTTCACATTCACTCATCACTTTCATCCATTGCACAGGCAGGTACCTTATGTTTGAAATTTAATCATATCCATTTGAGTTCTTAGTCTCTAACGATTTAATAATTTTTTCAATTTCATAAGTGGAGGCACACTAAAGTAGAAGTAAAATTAGTAAAAGGTCTACTAAACATACTCACTAAATAATTGATTGGACTGGATGAATTGGAGCTTATATATTTATTATTATCTGATATAACAGAATCAGCTATAGATTGAAAGTGTTTATTAAAAGCATTTGCAATTTTGTTCTGATTCATTATTACTTCATTATCTACCGTTATGGAACGAATACCTTTATCCCTTTCTATTTTCCCTTTATCCTCATTTATTATTTTCCAAGTACTTTTCATTTTATTATCAGAATTAAGAATAATTCTATAGTAATATGATTTTTTGCAGCTTTTGATAATATTTGACAATATCGTTTATAATATATTTTAAGGTTTAAATCATCACTATGTCTGCATAATAACAAGAGTTCTATCTTTTACATGAGGTCATTATCCCTTCTGTAATCCACTTATTATTAATAATATTATATTTGATTTCCTTTTGTGGGAAACAGGCACAAAAACATCTTAAATAAGTACTATGAAAGGTGTTAAACATATTATTAACATTATTATTGCCAAAAATATTGTCCCACTGTTCCCAACTTAATAACATTTTAAATTCAGCTATATTATTTTTATTAATGTTTCTAGCAAGGATAGATCCAAATATATTATTAGGTACAGTAATATTCTTAAACATTATGAGCTGTGCATCATGATCAGACAGTCCATTAATACATGGTTTAATGGTATAATTTCTTTTGTTATCAATAAATATATCATTATCAAAGTGGCTGAATTATTGTCAGTTCTTGTAGGGAAATATACAGTATCCCTTAGATTATAAGTATTTAACATGTCATCTAACTTTGATTTCCTATTATTATTATTTTCTAGATAATTAATATTTATGTCCCCCAGTAATATAAATTCTGAGTTATACCTATGAAGAAAATTGTAATATAAATTCTGAGTTATACCTATGAAGAAAATTAAGTATATAGTCCAGTTTGCTTAAACAATAGTCATAATTGCCAGCTGGGACTCTGTATATACATAGAATAATTACCCTTGTCTCATTAAGTTTCAATTGAATGGCTGCAATTTCCACGTCTTGATCCTTACAATATTTTTGTAGATTTATAGTAGTAAAATTGAGATCATCTTGAATGACTATACAGACAGCACCATTTTTTAACTTCTTCCTACAATATCTTGCACCTAATTTATATTTAGGAATATGTGAAGCATCCATTTCATAGTCCGTTAGATGATGTTTTATCATACAAATTACAGTGGGTTCCTCATTTAATAAAGATATCATTAACTCATTAATTTTCCCTTTTAGTCTCCTAATATTTTGAAGAAATATCGTAAATAGGTTATTTACATCATCATTCTTATTACACGACTGATTACTTCGGTGTTCAAATGCAGTGTGCTTTTGTCTATTTGAAATTAATTCTGAAATAAAAAATCCTCGCTTCTCGTGATGGTGGCTTTATTTTGCCTACTTGAGGTCCCACCTACTTGTGTCCTACCATCTGATATTCTACCGGAACCTCTTGGTGTGCAATATGAGATATAACTTCTTCACTGGCTGATGTGGCAGACACCGGGACTTTCCTAGGTCTCATAGATACTACAGATGTTTTTCCTGGTCTTCAGTTAAAAGGTACACTTCTCCCTACTCATCACTTTCTTGTCATTAATGTACTAAAGGTACACAGAACTGGAAAGCTGCAGAGTTTCCACGTGAATTCTTTGCATTTTGTCATTCTGAATAGCCTTGATGACATTAAGTACAATTTTCATTGGATGCATCCTGTTGTGCATCATGCCAATACATGGTTACTGAACTCACACACTATTCAATATGGATTGAGTTGCAATCTGTATTCCCACCAAAGTGAAAAAAATACACTGTAAAATGAGGCACCAGCCAAACAATTAATACCTAATAATAATACACCAATACCACAGGCCTCCAAGCAGTTAACTATATGTGTACAAGTCATGAATATACTGCTATATGTCCACTGGAATATAACAAGATTGTAACACTGACTTCATAATATGAAACACATGAATAATTTTAACCATACTTTATTGTATAACTTTTGTTTTCTAATAATTTTATAATTTTATTGTATTTTTATACCTTGTATTATTATAGTGTAACATAGTTGTCAAGCATCCAGCTCTGCTGTCACATTGAAATGCAGTTCAACAGTGTGTGAGTTCAGTAACCATGTATTTGCCTGATGTTGGCTTTAAAAGCTGAAACATGTAGCTAATGTGATGTTGACCTAGACCAGGCATGTCCAACTTCAAACAGGTTGTGATCAATTTTTAGTGTCAAAACTGCCAGTGATCTACCACCCCTTCCTATCGTTGTACCTCACTTTAAGCAAAAATATTGGTAAAAACAACACATCTGATGTTTGTTGTAACAGCAACATACATTGAAAGTACAGACTACTTTAACATGTATATTCCCTTCAAAATATGAATATAATCATATTATATTACAAGTGAATTTATATGCTTTTCACATATAAATTCCTTATAGGTCTATGAGATCGACCAAAAATTGTCCCGCGATCGACACACTGGACATGCCTGACCTAGACTGTTTCACTGTTGTGTTATGATGGATCCCAATAAAGAATTGTATTAAATATAATTTTGGTCTGTATGGTTCCTGTGATTACTGCATTTTGAAAGTGGTGCCAGTACTACTCCAGTCTCAAGTTTGAGCAGTTGCCATGTCATTATTACCTACAGTAAGAAACTATAATGTGGCATAGTTCATATCAAATTTTATCAAAATCAATTCCATGGTTCTTAACACTTTGCGGACCAGCAATTTAAATATTTAAATCACTCTGGGGACCGGCATTTTTTAACCCACTACCCTAACTTGTGCACTGTTCATTTTAAACATTAATATAAAATATCCTAATTAATTTTATGAACTAAAATTTTTGGAGAACACTTACCAATGCTTCTATAAGTGCTTGAGTGTGATATTTCTGGAAACATTCCCCTTCTACCTGCACTTTCGTCGGAGCTACTTTCACTTATATTGTCTGTAGCCACAATTGTTTGTTGTCCTCTGCCACTGCCACTGTCAAATCACTATCACTACACGTCTCAGAAGGAATGTCAAATAGCTCACGTCAGATAGCACGTCGGAGAACAAGTCAGCTATTGCTTGGTTTTCAACTGCTTCTGTCCTTGACTCATTGCGCAACTAACTTCCTGCCTGGTACATAAGAGCTTGAAGGGTTAAAGATAATTTTCCTTTAGAAGGTGTACCCAAACAGTGAGATCAAGTTACTGCCTACTAAGCAAACATTCTGGAATAATATTACGTAGTAGTCATTTTATTTGGGTGGCGCCGGAGAAAGGTATAATGTGTTACAATCTAACGTGTCCTAAAGTCATAAAAATATGCCAATGGTCTGCCATGTTTAAAAGCGCTGGGCATAAATATATGCCACCAGTCCACAAAGTGTTGAGTAAAATGTGCTGCCATTAAAATTATGCCACCCCAAATAGCCACATGCTTCATCTGTACTGCAGCGACAGCCTTACATCCAGTTTTTAAGGAGATACACCAATGCATGGAAACACAAGTTACATTCTATCATGATGACAATAGTCCATCAGTTAGTGTAACACATACGAGGTATATAAAATTGTATAGCATATAACATTTAAGTCTTGTATTCACATGAGGATCACAATACAATACAACGTAGTATTCACTTACAAGAATTTGTTCTGCCTCCTTTAGTTGCCGCTGAAGTTGCTGGATGTACTGGTCTTGCCTCTCAACTTCCCTTTTCAAAGATTCCATCTTGTGATTAATTTTGGCTTGTTCTGTTGCCATTTTAAGAACCTCCTTCAATTCACTGTCTTTGGCCACAAGTAATTCAGTAATTAAAAAATGCTCAGAGCTTGACAGTTTCTGATGTTTTTGTGCAATGGTGTTCTCAATTAATTCCCTATAATAAAAGGCAATTACTTACATATTCATAGTAATAAAAATTGTCTTTTCGGACGTGACGGCCAGTAATCTGGTGATTTACCGACGTTTCGGAAGCATGTACTCAATCTTGGGTGTTACGAGTAAACCAAGCAACATGGAGAAATCGATTTGATCCTTGGTTTACTCTCAAAACCTTTAATATGACGGAAGTACGCGACTCCGAAGCGTCATTAAACTTCTATCTTACTACATGGCATCACATTCATTAACATTCCACTCTTACAGGGTAACACCTAGTACCAATATACTAGTTGTTATAACCTTGCGTATACTCTAACATCTGAAATCCGAGCCGTTGTCACCTTCATAAAATACATGATAATAATCACTTACTTTGAAATTAATTCTATGTCATCAATTAGGGCAAGTAGCCTTTCACCAGTGCTAACTATATTGGACGCCATTATTTGTCTTCTTTGTTTTGATTCCGTCCTCACCGGTCCTCGCTCTTTTCATTCAACGAACACCGACAACACGTACACTAAACTTTCCCTCAGGACGCTTAGGACTACAGAGTATTCCAGCAGTAATTCGTGTGTTTGTAGGGAAAGTAATGTAGTTGTGTTGGTTATATGTCAGTTTTGTCAATTTTGAATTTTATAGTGGGCGAGGTTTTTGTTTGAAAGACATAGAAAGAATGTGTCATCCGTTATTGGAAGAGGTTATTTCATCATTTGAATTTAATACACAATGAGTGAAGAAAACATTAGAAGACGAGTAGTTAATAGTTTCCGTAAAGCTATTGATTTTGAGCAGAAGAATAACGATTTGGTGGGTATTTGAACGGAAAACATTTTGTGAAAGTAAATTTAGATCATATTTTTGAGTTAACAAGCGAGGGTTACGTAAATACAATGTCAGTTTGACGTTATGAAAATTTTGTATTTCAGGAGGCATATCGGAAATATTTAGAAGGGCTTGCCCTTGTAGCTGCAGCTCTCCAGCAAGATGCAGATAGTGGTTGGTCGCTTGGAAATCCATCTCTCACTCCCAAAGAACGACGTAGTCTTATTGGATTTGCAAAACAAAGTGTTGACCGCCTTGTATTACTTATCGAAAAGCAGGGTATGACTGTAGTTTCGAATTTGTAATGAACGTGTATCATGTGTATTCCTGCATTAAATTTTTATTTCTGACCAGAGAATGCCTGGTGATACCATGTATGTTTTTACAAAATCCTTGGGTTTTTTAAGTGGCAGACAAAGTGAATAATTAGATGGAGAATATGATGGCAAATTGTGTATAGTAATTTTAAGGAGAAGGAACACAAGCTGCTGGCCTAGTATCTTCCTAAATTCAAGTCTGTAGCATTTCTGCCACATAAGCTTGTTTGGTAAAGAAGTTGTGCTGGAAATCGGTCTTTGGATATCACTAGCTATCATAGCTATCATAATTAGCATCAAGGAATTTTATACAATTTTTTAAAACTTACATTCCCAGGAAACTGCTGTGTTTATGAAATGTTCTATTCTGTGTTGTAACATATAAGTGTACGTACTTTGCGTGTAAACAAATTATGTGATAGTGGTTTCCTATTTGTAGTGATGTTTGCCCTCTGAAGATGGTCCACAGAGACCGAAACATGTAAGGGTGTTAAGTTTCTATGTAGTAAAAACTTACGGTCACATTGGACGGAGTGATTTATAATTTATAATTTGTTATATTTGATCTTATTTAAAGCTTATATTGCCATCCATTTTTTATAGATAATGAGTTGAGTAAAGTATTCAAGGCAACAACACAAGTTATGGACAATGAAGGAGCCAAAAGAAGCTATAAGAATTTACCTGCTGAAGAGACTCTGGTACCAAAATCTTCGGTAGGATCACCATCACCTCACCGAGAGACCATCAGAAAAGGAGATGCATGTATGTGTAAACAAGAACTGGGCTTGTTACTTAAATTTGTGCTTTAGAAATATGCCCTCTTATTCCTGCTGCATTGGTAAGTTCGTGTTTCATTTAATGGAATTCTCCATTCTTGGGGTTTCCCATGTGAAAAAGTATGGCAGTGTTGATTATCAGTAGTGAGTAAGGCTATAATAGGAAGCTGATATGTCCTATTTTTCAGATAGAGCTAGTCTCCAGCAAAGACTTTAACTGAATATCTCCTGTATATGTAGCAGGAGTGCTAGCCAATTCTGACTCATTCACCATACCTGTAGAACCAGTAGATTGATACAGATATTGCTTTTATACTTCTGTATGTATATCACTAGCCACAAGTAGTAATGCAAAGTTCACAGACAATACTGAAGTATTGTGTACTGTGAAGTAGTGGGTCTGGAACAGGGTCCACTCAGCCTTGTGATGATAACTGAGGAGCTATTTCAAGGAAATAGCGGCTCTGGTCTACAAAACGGAAATTAATGTCCGTGGGGATTCATTACGCTGACCACATGACACCCTCTATCTGCAAAAGTTGGCACTAAACTTCACTGAGAAGTGGCGGTTGCTCGGTTGGTATAGTTCGCTTGCGGACTGAAACCACGGAGTTTGTTTTTGTTGCACAAGTGGCAGTTACTGATTGAAGAGGGACCAGAATTGTGATGGTACTAAAATTTTTCAGTAATCTGTACCAGAGGGGAACATATCTTGTTCTGTTCTATGAGGGAGAGTCAGTACATAGGTCACAAATAGATATAAAATATAATACACGTGATATTTGAACCTGGAAAAAGCATTTATTTCTCAACATATCCTCCACCAACATTGATACACTTGTCTCATTGCTCTATCAGTGCATTGAAACCCCCAGCATAGAAGTCTATTGACTGTTGTCTCAGCTACTGCTGCTTCTCCATTTCAAACTCTTCGTCGTCAGTGAAACATTTGCCATCTAGTTGTGAACCACTTTATGTGACAGACACTTCCCACTGTAAACAGGAAACATTTCTGTATGAATATTCTTTGCAGAGTCCTTTTGTCCACAGAAAGAAAACTGCGCAACAGAACGCTGCTCTGCAGTAGCAGACCCTAAAGCATGGTCACCATTTTGACTACTGAAAAACATCCTCTGAACATGTGCATGCACATCTGCTACATAGACTGTCATGAAGTTGGACTTTGCTGCTACCTAGTGATACACATAGGAAACCTGTTACATCCATAACAGTTGTTTTTCTTCCATTTATGGCTTATTTACTTACTCTCTCTTGTATTAGGTGAGCCACTAGAAGTCACCTGTAAAGTTAGCTTATTTTCTTCTGTGTCACATAAAATAGTTGTTCTTATAGACTTTTAGTAAAAGGTAAAGTTCTTCCTATGTTCAGTTAATTAAGTACCACACCATGAAGACGTGTTGCAGAGTGGAGGTATAATGCCACAATTCTTGACTTTGGCACTAGACAGAGGTGAGTGGTCAGCTTCATACCTTGGCTGCTTCACCTGTGAGAAAGAGCCCCCAGTACCCATTAGATAGGAGGCTGGTTGGGCCCCAGAGCTGGTCTGAACACTTTGGAGAAGAGGAAAATCTCTTGCCCCTGCCAGGAATCAAACACCAGCCATTCATTTTGTAACCCATTGCTATACCAACTGATTTTCCCAGCTCCTAATAGATTCCTAGTTGTGTACTATATTTAAGAATTATTCAATAAAGGCTGTGCAACTGATGTATAAAGTATATGTATAAATATTTCACATCAATAACAGAAAATCTTAATATTAAGAAAACTAATGTTTATACTGCAATGTCATACTTGCATTCCCATTTCCCAAATGGTATTGCAGATATGAATCTTAATTTAGTTGCAGAAGAGGAAATAATTAGTATAATTAGCAAAGAACTCTTCAGGGTATGATGATATAATAAATAAAATTATAAAACTGTGCAGATAAATTAGTAAACCTCTAACTTATGTAATTAATACGTGATTAACCATGGGTCTGTATCCAGAAAGATTAAAATATGCAATTATTAAGCCTGTATACAAAAAATGGGAAAAAGCTGTTATAAGTAACTACAGGCCAGTATCTATAATAACTGGGTTTGCAAAAGTTTTTGAAACAGCAATTTTTAGAAGACTCAATGATCATATCGTAAAACATAAAATATTGCTTTCAGAGCAGTATGGATTCCAAAAGGGNATAAAATAAGACAATGCATGTTTACATCATAATACAACTTGTCTCTAGCATAATACATTCAAATTTATCATTGATTAAAATTTAAGATAAAAGTTTTCATAAAAAGTAACAGAATATCTTATACCTATATAACAAATCCAAGATATAAAAACATTACATTTATAAAATTACAAAATTAAAATTTCATGATGACTACATATCATTTGTCCCTAGTCCAATAAAACATACAATCAGGCCTCGTACAGACAGCCCAAGTTGTCAGGATAACACACACAGGTC
>NW_019735491.1:17599-46002 GCF_002891405.2 Cryptotermes secundus | reverse complement strand
AACCACTGTCAAATTCACAACTTGCCATTCCACATACTGGTAGGCCATATCATCCAAATAGTTAGATTAGAAAACATTAGTTGTATAATCATTATCTCTTAAAATATTCATCAAGTGTATAAAAAGAGTTTAAATAAAGAAATTATTTCAAAGTGTTTTTAAACTTATTTATATCATTAGAAATTACTTTAATTTTATTAGGTAGTGCATTGTAAATCCTTACGGCCATGTGAATTACCCCATTACCATATTTCACCAAATTTACCTAGCTCATATGTATGTCCATATTATGTCTAGTGTTTATATCATAGCAATCCCTATTTGTACAAATATTTCTTTGTTTTTTACTACAAACATCAGAAGAGAGTATATATACTGTGTTCTTAAAGGGAATAT
The DNA here is from genome assembly GCF_002891405.2 of Cryptotermes secundus. NCBI lineage: Eukaryota > Metazoa > Arthropoda > Insecta > Blattodea > Kalotermitidae > Cryptotermes > Cryptotermes secundus. The sequence continues at coordinate 45,606 of NW_019735491.1, read as the reverse complement.
ATTCATATTCTTAAACAGTTCTGTGCATGATTCTCTGAAACCACATCCTATTATTATTCTTATAACTCTCTTTTGTATCTTAAAAACTCTTTCAGCTTGTGTTGAGTTACCCCAAAACATTATTCCATATGTCATAACAGAATGGAAGTATGAGTAATAAACACTTTTTAATGTTTTTACAGACACCACTGGTTTTACATTTCTTATCATATAACAAGATGTATTTAATTTCTTTATTATCTCCTCTGTATGTCTATCCCAAGTTATATCATTTTGGGTAGTCAGGCCAAGAAATTTTATGAAATGATCATATTGTAAAACATTAATTATTGCTTTCAGAGCAGTATGGATTCCAAAAGGGATTATCAACCTAAGATGCAATGTTTAAATTAACCAATGTAATACTTACAGCCTGGAACAGAAAAGAGTATGTAACTGGTATATTTAGTGACATAGCCAAGGCCTTTGACTATGTTAATCATTATCTTCTATTAATGAAACTGCAGTACTATGGAGTGCAGGTTGTATTATTGCAATGGTTTAAATCTTACCTCCAATATAGGAGGTAAAGAGTGGAATTAAATTATATAAATAATAAATATTCTAACTGGGAAATTGTTGGATGTGGTGTGCCTCAGGGATTGGTTTTGGCACCCTTACTCTTTAATATATACATAAACTATTTCCCCCTTGAAATAAGTAAAATCTCAGAAGTTGTTATGTTTGCAGATGACGCAAGTATTCTTTGCACAGCTAAAGACTGCTATAATTTAAAAGTAAAATTGGATGTTGTTTTACTCACATGTTTACATGGTTTCAAAATAATCAATTAGTGTTAAATCTGGATAAAACAAAAATGATAAAATTCACCCCAACAGCAGCTACGAGCTACCCTCTATATACGTTGTTTTTTAACAAAGAGCTGAAAGAAGTAGAAACGATAAAATTTCTTGGTTTGCAGCTGGACAGTCATCTGACTTGTAAGGGACATCAATTTTTTGCTTCACAGGTTGAGCACAGTTGGTTTTGTAATGCGAAAATTATCCTATACTCGTATATTAAATATAAATAGTCTTAAAGCTGTATATTATGCATATTATCATTCATTGGTGAAATATGGAATAATATATTGGGGATATACATCAGACAGTCATAAGGTCTTTGGTATGCAAAAGAAAATAATAAGAATAATGATGGGAGTGGGCCCAACTCATACATGTAGAGATTTATTTAAAAAGCTTGACATATTGCCAATCCCATGTGTATATTTGCTCTCACTGATGACATTTGTTGTTAATAATTTGGATAAGTTTCAGACCAATAACTCTGTATATGTGATTGGTACCAGAAGGAATGACCACCTTCATATACCTTCAACACATTTATCATCCAATCAGAGAGGGTTGTATTATTCAGACGTCAAGTTATTTAACACTCTGCCGTCAAATATCACAGTTTTAAAAAGTGATAAAAAGCAATTTAGGTTTGTTTCACGAAATTATTTGAAAAGTAACACATTTTACTCTATTGAATTTGTTGAGCTTGCAAGGGGCTCAAAAGCTAAGAGTTAATAAATGGTCTGTGTGTGTGAATTATACATTGTTGAGACTTGCTAGTTGTAAGTGTAGTAATATGTATGATGTCTGTTTTTGTTATGAATTTTAATATTTTATAATGTAACTGGATGATATGGCTTGCCAGCCTGTGTGGAATGGCAAGGCGTGAATTTGACAGTGGTTTTTTCACGACCTATGTGTGTTGTCCTGACAACTTGAGCTATCTTTGAGAGGCCTGATTATATATTTTATTGGACCAAGGATGAATGATGTGTAGTCATTATGAATTTGTAGTATGTGACATGTTTTATATCCAGCCCCACGGGGAGATGATTGGATCCATGAAGTGAAAAATAAATGGAAATGAGATTTTTTTTTTTTTTTTTTTTTTTTTTTTTTTTTTTTTTTTTTTTGTTCTTCAGCTTAACCTCTCAAAATTAGAATGTGTATTACTTTCAGGAGTACATTTTGTTCAAGGGAATAAGGTACTTTTCTGTAATGGACGTTAAAAAAAGCATGACTCTCATTCAGACTTGATGTGTGAGTGTGTGTCTATGTCTCTGTGGTGTTACAGGTGAACAGAATTGTAGCACAAAGAGTGAAGAATCTCCAGTTGCACGCATGCAGCATGAAAACAAATTATTAGTGGCACGTTATTCATCCAGGCTTCAGGCTGCCTCAACAGCCATTCAGCGTCAGAATTTACAGTTAGAACTTGAGCGTCGCCTCACAGAAAATGCTGCCATTGCTAGACAGAGACAGGAAGTGTGGGAACAGCGTCGAAGTGAAGTTGCTGCTCATTGTCATAAAATTGCAGAGATGTAAGCTTTTATGTTCAGGTTACGTAATTAGTATTATCTTCATCAGATACAGTGTTCAGTCTGTTTTGACTTTTAAATTAATTCTACAGGCAGTTAAATTGCTGCAGTCTGGGTATTTTGCCTGTGATGATTTTTTGCGTTCATATTTTTTAACATCTTGAAATATCAAATTTTTAAGGCTGATTTGAGTGATTTAAGAGTTATTCAGCTTTGTACAGCCTTTGCACATGAACCGAGATAATGCAGATATAGAAACAGAGAAAATATTTCAAAATCATTTGCAAAATAACCAAGAAGGATATTTGTTGAAGATTTTCAGTGTCAGCAAAATGTTTTTGAGAGAGAATGCCACCTCAAACGTTTATTCAAGGGCTGAAAAGAAAGCACCGGACTTAAGGAATCAAATGATATCTTCTTGGTGGTAATCCTAAGGGTGACATGAAGTTGAAACCACTACTGGTTTACCAAGGGGCCACATGGTAGTGTAGTTGGTTGAGGCACTATGTCACAAATCGGAAGGTCATGGGTTTGAGTCCCAATTAGGTGGATTTTTTCAATTGACCTAATCCTTCTAGTTGCACTATGGCCCTAGCGTTGACTCAGCCTCTGACAGAAATGAGTACTAGGAATCTTCCTGGGGGGTAAAGGGCGGCCAACACATAAGGCCAACAACCTTACCACCATCTGTGAGCCGGTTATCTAGAAAATATGGGAGCCTTGACATCCCAGAACCCTATAGGCTTTCATGGACTGTTACAGGGATAGCTTTACCTTACCTTTACTGGTTTACCACTGTCAAAATAATGGAACATTTAAAGGCCTGCATAAAACTGCATTACCTGTAATTCTATAATCTGTTCAGGCATGGGTAATAGTGGCAATGTTTGTTGACCATATGACAGGTTACCTTTCTCTCTTCATTGCATCCTATTGTACCAGACATAACCATAACAGCAAACCACTTCTATTACTTGATAATGCTCCTAGCCATCCTATCAGTGTTGAAGACCATGCAGATAATATTCAAGTTGCTTTTCTGTCTCTGATCACCACTCTCATCCTGCAACTTGTGGACTTGGGAGTTACGGACACTTTCAGGGCCTATTACCTACAGCTCAAATACGTATTATCAGATCTGATTGTGAAAAGAAGCCAACCATTAAGCATCCGTGGAAGAACTACAATATAAAAGTGATTATTGATAACACTGGCACAGCCTGGTACAAAGAGACTTGAAGAACATGAGTGACATTAGGAAGGTTTTACTATCAAAATATGTGTGTGTTTTCAGGGGTTTTGATGACAGAGTTGAAGGAATTCAGTATAAAATTGTGAACGTGTAGCTTGGACAAAAATTTGAAGAGGTGAAGTAGGGTGACATTCAGGAAGTGTTGGCTTCACATTCTGAAAAAGAACTTATGAACAGAAATCTCATTCAGCTTGAAAAGTAATAGCACATGGAAAATGGTGATGATGTCGGTGGTGGTGGTGAAGCAATGAGAATACTAGATAAGATAATTTGTTCTGTAGAACTTGTCAAAAATTGTAGAAGACAGTGACTCATAAATGGAATGAATATCTGCTTTCAGGCACAGGGCGAACAATGCCATTGTCTGTTTTCTAGGAGCTATATAAGACGAGGGAAGGCTTCGTCTATAATTGAGCTTTGTCTCGTTTTTTTCATTTAAAACAATCAAATGAGACTTGACTCTTCACTGTAGCTCAGCTGAATTCTACTTCAGTGTGTTGCCTTCAGACAGACTTTAAAGACTTTAAATTTTTGGTTTATATATTGGAAATGTTTGTGTTTTCTTTGAATTTTATGTTTTTTCAGCATTCTATCAATGCAATAGTGTCATAATGTTCACGTGGTGTGTTCAAAAAGTATCGAGCCTTCTTTTTTCCCACGTAAACCATTGAAGCGTGGGAGGGTCCCTTCGGTGGAGATGTGGAGGGGACATTCATGCGCAGTCATGAATTCTTTCCAGCCCGCAGAAAGTGTCAGTTGCTGGCAGTCGGCCTATGAGTGAGGACGTGTAGTGAGCGCTCGTTGGATTCCAGTAAGGTGTAAAATGACGGAACAACATAGGCAGCGATATTGCATCAAATTTTGCCAGAAGCTTGGCAGTACCAATGTGGAGAAAATTCACAAGATTCAGCAGGCTTTCGGGGACGATGCCATGAGCAACTCATGGATAAAGGAGTGATACAACCGCTTCAAAGATGGCCACACATCAGTGGACAGCGAACCACGTTCAGGCAGACCCTCAACCAGTCGAAATGAGAATGTCATTGAGCAAGTGCGGTCTTTGGTCATGGAGGACCGTCATATCACAGTCCAAGAGCTTGCGAACGAGATAGGGGAAAGCATTGGATCGGTAATTCAATTTTGACCGAGGATTTGGGCATGAGGAGAGTGTCCGCGAAATTCGTACTGAAACTGCGCATCTGATTCAGACTTTCGTCGCCAAACACAACATCCCTGTGGTTCGTCAGGCTCTCTACTCCCCTGACATGGCTCCGTGTGACTTTTGGCTATTTCCCAAGCTGAAAATGCCGCTGAAAGGAACCTGATTTGAGTCAAGAGAAGACATCAATGCAGAATGCGATGGCCCGGCTGATCACCATTCCAAAAGATGCTTTCCAGAAGTGTTTTCAACAATGGCGAAGCAGTGGGAGAAGTGTGTGCATTATCAAGGAGACTGCTTTGAAGGGGATTAGGGTTTTGTACCTCCAAATCAATAAATGTATTTCTGCCGACCAAAGGTTTGATACTTTTTGAACACACTGTGTACATAATTTTGTTCTTAACTAGTGTATGGTAGTACAGGTATAGTGGTTAGTTACAGTGTAACTACCATAAAGTAAACAGGAATGTTAATACTTTGACACTTATATAGTATGTTAGGGTGAAAAGTTACATTAAATAATTTTGATCTCTGGAATGTATCATAATGCATGTAAATTCATGTGAACTTCATTCTCACTCTGCAGTTTATGAGCTCATTTTTTGGAACAAATTGAGCTTGTGTAGCAAGGCATGAGTGTACCTATTTTGTCGAGCTCCCTCTAATTGTATGATAGTTCATGATTAGGAAATTCAATTTTACATTACTTAATCAGCGATCTTTGCATAATGCTGCAGATATATTCCAGAGATCTCCCCATGATCTTTAGTGTGTACTTTGACCTCAACACCCTTCCTCTCTCACAGACACATTGTGAGTGCGTTCCAAATTCCTTGATCCCAGCATGTTTGAGTCACTCTTTTAATTACATTCCTCACATTCAGTGCCTACATCTTTCATCCATTTTCCTATCTGGGTTATGTTCATAAATTGCAGTCCAGTAATCATGACAAAATTAAAATTGTAGGAAGTTTAGGAATTCATGGGATGGGACTTAATTGTTTCAGGTTTCTGTATCCTAATACCGTTCATACGAGTATAACATAATTGATATGTTTTTAAACATATTATCTTCATAACTAAGCAGAATATGATGTTGAGAGAATAGCATGAGGATTGTCAAAAGTAGGAAAATCTTTTAACATGGTTGTTGAGCAGCAAAATTCCAAGAGTTACATATGATATATAATCTAAAGGGATTGAGGATGGTTTGTCACCCAGAGAAGAAGTGGCATAATGATGGAATGGGTTGAATATACAAAACCATTAAGATGAAGGTAAAAGAAAGCAGTTTCCAAGTGTTGACAACATTTGAGTATGGCAGATCTAGCAAAATTCACTTTGCTGGTTCAGCCAATTTTCCAACATAAAAACATACCAGCCACTTAATATTGAAGTGTTTGTGAATGATGGATTCTTTCTTTATTGCAGAAAATTTCAAATCAATGAAAAAATTGAGAATGGGACCATCACAGAAACAGATTTCAAAAAGCAGAGAGTGTATGCTGCTGCATTGCAGTATGAGGAAGAAAATTTGTGGCTGAAGAAATCAAAACAGGATCAACTGCTTCAACCAGAAGATGAAAAACTGCAGAGGTAAGCAATAAAATTGATTCTGTTGCGCAGTAGTTCATTTTAGTTCTGTGGTAGCATGGAATCTGACTTGTATTATCATCATCATCATCAGTAATCTGTCAAGACGACAGGTCCACAGTCTCTTTCAAAACAATTCCTCCACTTAATGCGATCTAGAGCTTTCTCCTTCAAATGACAGTATCCTCTTCTGTCCCCAAGGTCATCCAGCATCTTCTTACGTCTTCTTCCTCGTCTTCTTGTCACTTCTATCCGCCCATCTATCTTTCCTTCGATAGCTTCTTTTAGAAGGCAGTTTCTGCGTAAAACATGACCAATCCAATTAGCCTTCCGTTTTCTTATTTCATGTAGGATATTCCTCTGCTCACTGACTCTAATTAACACTTCTTCATTTCTCATTGTATTATTGTACATAATTGTACATTGTATTGTATTATATAGTACTTTAAAATACATAACTTTTCCTCCCCATCTCTCTGTATTTATCATTATGTGTGCCACATTCAAATAATGTCTGCAATGTATTTTTTTCACTGTGATAACTGTATTTACTCTGTATTCCATGCTGACCCCTGAGAAGTAGTTCTCTTACAGCTTGATGCCGTAAGTCTGGCATTTGTGTCATTCTAGAAAGCATTTGCAGGAGACCTGTATTTTGAAATCAGCAAGTGCAACCCACACTTTTCTTTTCTTAATACTGATATCATACACTCTCCTCCCATTCAGTGCCAACTTGAGTTTGGGGGGTGTTGTTGAGCCACCCGGGAAGTTTTCATTGGAGGTCATGACATTCGTTGATACTGTAGAATAAGTACTTCAGAGTATGAATCTACAAATCATTTTGTAATGTCCATCACAAGAGATACCATTACAACAGAACAGACCTCTTACTGTTCCAGTCAGAAATGAGATGTCATACAAGGAGTGAAATGCTTCTGCTTTGGCAAGTAGCATTACATGTCCATTACATGATTGTAGGACATTTACATGTACATGTCCTACAATCACATCTTGCAATGAGGCAGAAAGGGGTCCATTGCATGAGTATAAAAATATTTAACAGTCTGCCTGATAATCTAACTGATTTAGTACACGGTAGAAAACAGTCTATAAAAGAAATAAGAAATATAATACATAATCCATCATGTACTGTTGATGAAATTTTGCTCTTCTGTTGGGATCAGCAGCTAAGGAAGAGAAGGGGAGTGCATGTTGACTGATGGATGTCCCACAGTAGGCATTAATATATACATTAAGTGTAAGTGTAAGTTAAGGAAGGAGAATTATTATGTATTGCTAATTATCTTGTCGGTATAATTGTATGTGTAACATTGTATCTATTTAATTGAGGTATTCAGTTTACATTTTAACTATGGTTGAACTGATGTCTCTGTGATTTTATCTGTGATTGTCTTGTGACTGTTGTTTGACAAGTTTTATATTCAGTGCCAGTTGCACACTTATGAACACTCTGAAATGCTGATGTATGTATATGTATATGTATTAACTAGAGAGTGGTGGAGGGTATGGAACAGGCAGGACAGGTTTTATAGTGTGGCAGCTGGCATGACCACACCCATTTTCCTTTTATTTTCTGTAATGCATTATAAATTACACCAGGATTTCCCAGTGTGTGCTTATGCAAATCCAGGAATGGAGTAAAGCGCTTTTACAGTTGAAGTTCTAAAAAAGAGTGCTATTATTAAGGCTGAATAATATTGTTTTTAAAATTATTGTGTTTCTGGACAATATCCATTAGCCTATTTTTTTTATTAAAAAACGTTTTCGAGACTGGATTCTGTCTCTGTTGTCAGGTAAAAGCCCACTCAGTCAGGCCCAATCAGTAGAGCTAGTCCCTATCTCCAGAAAACAACACCAGCACAAGATAGGATATATAAACCAATCACAACATAAACCATCTACAGACAAACAATAAAAACTTCATGCACATGAGGCCTAGCACCTATGTCCATGCACTGTTTCACAGCTGTTGTTAAAATCAGAGTACTATAAGAATAGAAATGATCACAAAAGAGAGAAATTCTCTCTATGCTATCAACCTAAAAAAAAAACAAATCTCACATATAATATACACATATAGTTTTCTGACTTCTGCTTTCTTGATAACAGTGGTGACAGTTTGGCTCTGTAACAAGGAATTTCTGAACCAGATGAATAACTATTAACACTTTGCGGACTGGCAATTTAAATATTTAAATCACCCTGGGGACTGGCATTTTTAAACCTACTACCCTAACTTGTGCACTGTTCACTTTAAAAATTAATATAAATTCTACTTAATTTTATGAACTAAAATTTTTGGAGAACACTTACCAATGCTAGAAGTGCTTGAGAGTGTGACATTTCTGGAAACATTCCCCTGTGTGAAGTGGCATTACACAGAACTTGCAATGTAGACAGTCATACTCATTTTTTTGTGAACTGTGCAAACACAGCACTGCCTAGAAGGTTGCTTCCCCCTGGAATGTTCACTCTTCACAATTTTCACAGGGCATATTTCCGCATTTCACCCGAGAATCGCCCAGGGGTGTCCACATGAGGACTGCATGGGGTAGGAGTTATGGGCCCGGTCGCACTAAGTCTGTGCCAGGCCTTTGCCACATTCATCAGAAATGCTTTGTATTTCAATTTCGAATCAGGGTTTAGATTTTTGTAAACCAAAAATGAATTGAAAATGGCACAATTTATAAGCCACAAGGAAACTTTCTTTGTGCACTTTATTAATTTCCTCGGAAGAGAATAATAGGCCAAGTACTGATCGGCTCTATCAACTCCCTTCATGAACATATTATACTCAGAAATACAAATAGGCTTCTTTACTTGTCCATGTCTCCTTTGAACTTCAACCATGCTTGAATTGTAAATTGTGGAAATCATATTCACAACACGAGTGTCCCTATCTCCAAAAAACAGTTCTGCTACTTCAGACACTTGTGTTGGGTCCGATGGAATTTGTTTCACCCCTGGATTTCCAGTAAACTGTCCCAAAGTAGGCGTTTTGTCTACTTTTCCCCATGTGGCTATCCCCGCAATTTTACTGCCTGCACTTCTACCTGCACTTTTGTGGAAGCTAATTTCACTTTTATTGTCTGTGGCCACAGTTGTTTGTTGTCCCTTGTCACTGCCACTGTCTAAATCACTATAACTACACTATCAGAGAACAAGTCAGATATTTCTTGTTCTCCAAGAGATCGTTTGGTTTTCAACCGCATCTGTCCTTGACTCATTGCACCACTAACTTCCTACCTGGTACATAAGAGCTTGAAGAATCAAAGATCATTTTCCTTTGGAGGGGGAACCCAAACAGCGAGATCAAGTTACTGCCTACTAAGCAAACATTCTGGAATAATATTATGCAGTAGTCATTTCATTTGGGTGGTGCCAGTACAAGGTATAGTGTGTTTCAACATAACATGTCCTAAAATCATAATAATGTGCCACCAGTCCACCACGTTTAAAAGTGCTGGGCGTAAAAATATGCCACCGGTCTGCAAAGTGTCAACTGATGGAAGAAGACCTTGTACCATGAAGTTTGTTTACATAAATGCAATTTTTCAGTATTGTATGGTATACTGTTTCCATTTTTAATTATAGGGCCATCATTAGCCAAATTCTTCTTGATCGTTCTCATCCTTTTGGATGTCTGCTGTGTCAGATGCAGTATGCTGTCTTAGACAAAGTGAATCCAATAATTACAAAACACCAGACATTGTTATTCCAAAGGCACAGTAATAAAGAAGGCAGCAATGACGTGTGCAGTGATACAAGGCGTCAGGTATTGTCTAGCATTGATCATGGTTTATGCAATCTCACGGTGGACAGCTCTGCTGACCGTGAAGCTATGCGGAAACATGATGTCAGTGAAGCGGCAGTAGCTCAAGAGGAGAGGCAAGCATTCCATAGACACTTTCAGAACATCGCTATTGGTAGGTTCCATCAGGCAGTGTGATTATGTTTATGTGTTTGTGTGTTTCTAGTTGAAGGATAACAATTTAACAGATATTTGAGAAGTAGGTTCTGAAGATGTGAAGTGTCTCAGTAAAATGTCTACTGGCAGGCTTAGGTGATTGATCTTCAGATTCCCTAATGTGGAATTTCTACAAGAGTTGAATGTCACTTGCTCAAGACAGACACTTTTCCATGGAATTTTTTATGCTGTGTTTACCAGCTGTAAAACAAGTGGCAGAGGTAACTTCATTGCTTATTTGGATGGAATTCTTGGTGGAAGAACCAGTTAAATGTCATTTTTCTTAAAGAGGGCTGTGAGTAATTTTATGTTCAAAGAGACTGCCCCTGTGGTCTAGTGGTCAAAGTTCTTGGCTACAGATCCAGAGATCCCAGGTTCGATTCCCGGCGCTACAAGATTTTCTGAGAAGTAGTGGGTCTGGAACGGGGTCCACTCAGCCTCGTAAGGATAATTGAGGAGATTCTTGATTGGAAAAGTAGAGGCTCCAGCCTAGAAAACTGAGATTAATGGCCATGGAAATCTGTTGCGCTGACTACATGGCACCCTCCATCCATAAATGTTGACACTAACTTCGCCAACAAGCGGTGGTCGCTTGGTCAGTGTAGTTCACTTGCGGACTAAAAGCCACGGAGTTTTTTATGTTCAAAAAATTTACTGATTAAAGAAAGGATCTTTGTAGCATTTCAGATAAGATAGAAGTGTTCATGAAGTAGGAGGGAAAAATAATGCATGTCATTACACATGATTATATTTGTTAACAGCTCATTAAGTGAAAATAAAAATTCAGATGTAAAATTGTAAGTGACATGTTTGAAAAATGCGTGTACTCTGAAACTAATATACCTTTCCACTCTTGTTATTTACTAGTATATTTTTTGTTTTGTTTTTCAGACATAAAACAAGACATTAAGCTTCTTGAGACTCTGCTGATTGATTTGGTTGAACCCCTTAACACAGAGAAAGGACGAGTAATTGTTATGGAAATGTTGCATCATATGTACTTTGCTCCCCTCAAATCATACTTAATTGTCCTTTTAAGGTCAGTATTGTAATTACAGAAGTATGCTATCCACTGCACTCATAATAATTATATTTAAAGCACCTAAGAAAATTTTTATATTTTTTCGTCATTAACACACTTAACTCTCATGACCGTTTACTTGTAAGTGTGAAATATACTGTGACATGTTGCGCAAAGCCAAGCCCCCCCCCACACCAGCAGTGACGCGGCGGGTGAGTCAGCGCTCCCCTCCCACCCCTCAGCGGTAACGTAACGCTCGCGTAATAGGCGAGTAATCACCCCGCATCCTGGTAGCTATGCACGGTGACGTCACGAGCGGAGCCGAAGATAGCCGAGCCCCGTAACCGGGTAACTATGCAAGGCGAATCAACAGCGGTGACGTAACCGGACAGCGTGGCTAGCAACAAGGGTGCCTATTACGTGGCCGTATTGTCCGATCGAGGCTACATAGGGAGCAGCGAAGGCTATTCTCAGTCAGTTGTACTGTAACAGTCGCCGAGTCGAGTTGTACTGAGTCAGTCAGTGAGTCCTGGAGCTACCGCCGAGTTAGCCAGCAACTAGTCAGTTGTATTCTGGCATTTGGAGTGTACTAATTGTGATACTGCAGATAGCAGTAATCGTAAATCTGTAATTTGGGTGATTGTATGAGCGAATGTGAAATAAAATTCGCTACACCGAATACATCGAGAATTTATTTGTCGCGATATACGCCCGATACGCGACAACTGGTGTCAGAAGTGGGATCAGTGTCAAAACACGTTACAATACATAGTCTTTCTTCTGTCACCAGCATGTCAGGTCATCCAGTGTGTTATTTATATTGTCGCATGTTGGGTAGGTCATGCGACAAATAACTTCACGCCGTATTGAATATAGCGAATTTTATTTCACCTTCGTGCCTTACAATCTCAACATTACTGCCATCGGCAATATCACAAATACTAGACTGCAAATACAATTGACTGGTTGACTTCCTGGCTAACTCGTGACTAACTCGTAACTTGAGAACTGGCTGTGAATAGTCTTTGCGGCTCCTTATTTAGCCTCGTTCCGGACAACACAGAAAACAGCCACGTAATAGGCACCACTGTTGTCTGGCGCCGTGTTTACAGGTGTTACTGGTAACACTGTTTGGAGTTGTTTATGGCTGCATAGCAACCACGGCAGCCCTTGGCCACGTAACCGCTGGTGGGGTAGGGGAAGGAGTGTTGACTTGCCTGCTACCCTAGTAACGACAGCGATCTGATGGTGTTATGTCACCACTGGTGGGGGGAGGGGTGTCCTGCATAGCGCAACACATCACAATATGTTATGTCAAAATGTTTGTAATCTTATGTGTCATGGTAAGTTTTACAGCACAATGTCTTCATAGTTGTTCCCTATTGCTATCAGACATTCCTTCTAGCAGCTGCTCCACTGCTAGAAGTGATCCTACAGGCCTTCTCATGGGCCCTTCTGACATGCAGCTGTCATATCCTCTTGTTCCTCTTATGATTTGAACTTGCATCCCATCAACAGGACTTTCATTCTTGGTAAGAGGTGGTAATAAACAGGGTCTAAAGCTGGAAAGTAAACAGAGAGTGATACCATTCTTGTCAGATACTCTTACCAAAATTTGTATCAGAAGAGTTCAGTCGGCTGTTATACTCGTATTGTCACGGTAGAACAACCGCTTTTCAGAATTCCAAAAGATGGTGATGATGAACTGTTTCTTGCCTGTTTGGTGTTGTATTCATCTGTAACAAATCCATGGTGAACTATACTGTGGCTGTTGAAGAACAGCTTCACCGTAATTTTTCCTTTTAGCAGTCTGCATAACACATCTGCTTTCTCAGTTATGAGTGTGACTTCCAGTGTATGTGATGTCTGGATTGTAGACCACATGAGATTTTAGGTTCTCACAACAGTATCTATGAAGATTACTGTCCCCAGTAGTATGTGACACATGTAGCCTGATAGATGTTTACTGATATTTCATGGCATGTGCTGCCTTTGTCTTCAGAGTAGGTACAGGCACCAAGTTCCTCTGAAATGTCAGTGAAATCTACTGGACTCTGCAGCTTGACATCCAAGAAACAGTAATCTTCTGTTAGAGCCATGATGATCCTGTTGAGAATATTTGACTAATGACTGTTGACTATATAGATTCTGTATCAGTTGGCACTCATATTCTTGTAAATGAGGGATTATTTTCATGCTGTTCCTGTGAGATCTTGTGGAACTAGCTGCTTACACACGTCATGCATATTAAAGTCATTACATAGAATGCCATGGAATGTGCTGCATGACACATTGGAAATTTCAGTGATTTTGTTGCTTGTTCATTTGGGGTCCTCTGTGATGGTCTCTTCATCATGGGCAAGTGGTTGAAAAAAAGTTCATTAACCTTTGGGCTTCAGCATGTAGAAGGTTCAGCTAATTATTGCAGGCTACATATCTTTCTCTGCATAATATATATTATTTATGTTCATGTTTATTTTGTTTGCAACTGACACTTTTTCTAGGTGCTAAAACTGTTCTCTTGTTTTTATGTCGTCCCCAGCAATGTGTTGTTATTGATAGCCTTCTCAGAAGAATGTATGGGAGGCTAAAATAATCTGTTTATGTTTCTTATGATGTCTTGGATTACTTTATCTAGTTCATTTTTTGGGAGTATACTCTAAATAAACACAACTTCATGTTGTGTTCAAATTGGGTGCATACTTATATGTCTGTATCCAAACTTAGACCTCTTTTAAGCATGTACTGCTAATCTCAGCATAACAGGTTGAACATTCCTGCCATCAACTTCTTGCTCATTGAATATATACTGGGTGTCTCAGTTATTTATAGATGTAGAGGTTTTCATGCATGTCCAAATTTCTCCCAATATGAATTTCTTCTACTGCCTTCAGATAGTCATCAGTTGTCCTGTAAATGTGGCTTTTGTACAGATATTATTAATGCACTTACATTTGTCCCTTCTGCATCTCACATCATAAATCATTGTGTGTCCCTCATAACTAAGTTTAATCTTAAATTTACTTCCTGTTTTTCGTTAAATATATTGTCACGTGTTGGGTATGTCACGCGACAAATAACTTCACGCCGTATTGAATCTAGCGAATTTATTCCACTCGCTCTTACAATTACACAATTTACAGTTTCACAAGTACTGCCATCGGTAGTATCACAATTACTTCCACTGATTCCATTCACTCCGGCGAATGCTAGACTGTAACTAACTTATGCTGCACTCGGCGACTTCATCATCCACACCGTGTCACTCCTGATCACACACACTCGTCACATACTGCTCAACCAGTTTTTTATACCGTTCCCTGTTTGCCTTGTGTTACCAGTGGTGTCCCCTGTTACGTCACCATGGGGGAGGGGGCCAGAGTGTTGACTGACCTGTTACCGTAGCAGCAATAGTTGCTCAGATGCTGTTACATCACCGCTGGAGGAGGGGTCCTGTATAGTGCAAATACATGATAATATTGTCACATGTATTAGTGATCATAGACGGAGTTTGGATTGGATGATTGGATTTATTGATAGCTTATACACACCACTCAGAACTACACATAATTACAGCGCTATTGTAGATCTCATTTTTATCACCATTTCTTCCACTTATTTTTCTACTTTTTTGCTCCTTTTCTTTTCCTTAATTTATTTTTTCTATTCATTTATTTCTATATTTCATCCTCTTCTCGTGTATTTCTCCATTAGATTTTGCTGTATAGTTTCCAATTTGAGGAAATATTTATCTATAGACTTATTACACATGAAGATGAACTTGAATTTGAGGCGGTGATGATGACACAAGATAACACTGAGATGGTACCAGTTGAGGAAGATATGAAGAGGCAAGTGTGTGCCATGTTACGACATCTAACACTGTTACACAGCCCATGCCAGATGCTTGATAGCCTCGTTGCAGTGGTTAAAGTGCTGGCTTCAACATCCAATGAAAACAACCACTGCAAGTCACTGTGAGTAACAGTTTGTGATCCATGTTATCAGTTTTATATATAGGACAAGAACCCCAAGTTTATTTTAGTATGTCTCTGGGGAAGGATATTATGAGTAGTTTTCTGAGCTTGTATCCTCGTGAACTCATATCATTGGACTTCAGCCTTTCAGTAGTGTTTATCTGTTGAGAAATGTTTGGTTTCCAGGTATTTAGATAAAGTGATTATTGCTCTGCTACATATTCTTCAGGTATGTGGCATTACTGTTATCCCCTGTTGTTGGATCCCTACCACTATTTTGTAATGACATGGCTGTCTGATATGAAGGACAGATGTAACACTTCTTCATTATGCTGTTTAATTTTACTGTCATAACTATCTTGGTATTATCAATTTTTGAATCCTAAAGCTATATTTTTTACCAGAAGCAGGTGTAATGCAAATGAATTGGTTTTTGAAGAGGGAACATATGTTCCTTTCACCCATTAAGCATATTTGCTTTTGAACTAACCAGTACAATGAAATTTGCATTCATCAGCATGAACTTCTCTATAACAATTATACAGAATGCGGTTATGTTGCTAATTAAGGGCCAAAAGGTGTTACCTTAGTCTGCCAGTTAAAATTGTACTTACTTAGTGTCAGAAAATTTCACTAGAAAACAGAAAATTTGTAACATAAATTATATAATAGTCATCTGCTGTCCAACCAAATTTTTTACTTATTTTAGGTAAACATGTTTGTTGTTCTTCCTGCAAACAGTGAATAATAATAAGCTTAGTCCTTAAGAAGATGTTGGTTTAGGAGGAAAGTGTTAGACATCCATGCAGAATGTCTTATATCTAAGACTGGCCTCTTGTAGCTCAGAATTTTCTTTACATCTTCCCCATCCTTTACCTCTCACATAATCATAGACTGAGAATTGTGGGAATTCCAGTTGAATACTGTGGTTTAGAGACCACTTTAAGGTGTAGACCATCTGTTAATCGCCAGTGTCACCTTATTTATCATTTAGAGAATCTTGTCCAACAGACATTCCACCCTGACAGGCAGAAAGAGACCAAGGAAGTCTAAAGCTCATGATTGAAAGCATGAAGAATATGAAAGAAGTAACAGGATTTTTCTCATACAGGGGTGCAGATGATCTTCTTCCAAGGTTGATGACTGTCATTGTTTCATATGGACTTCCCAGCCTATTTGCTGAGGCCATGTACATGGAGAACTTCATGCCAACGGATAGAGCATTGGGAGAGGCTGGTTATTCTTTAACAGTTCTTCAGAGTGTCTTGTCCTGCTTCCTGCCACATTCAGGTTGAATTGTTTTAGATTTGTGTAATATCTGTTCTACTGATTTTACAACTTCAGACATGCTTTGTCTTAATGGTTTGTTTCCCAACATAGAGGAAAGTATTGTATCTTGGGTCGGTTTTGTGTTATGATTTACTTTGTGAACAAGAGTGCTGGTGGAAAGTTCCGAACGCTCCACACTATTGCATGTGTTTTCTGGCAACTGGAGTATACTTATAATTTAATACTTCTTAAAGTATACTGGTAGTTGAATGCTGAAATATTAATTTTGAGGGGATCTGGTCATTACGGCGAGCATTATGAGGACCAAGACAGTGAAATCCAATAGCTGTAATTTATGTGATGTACGGAGAGACAATGTAATCATGACAGTCTCGTTTTCTTTTACCATATTGATGGGTGGGATGGTATGTAAGACTCCTCTAAAATTGAGAGAGCTTGGTCTTCCTTGCAAGGCTTTTTACATGAGATAAAATGTAGATAATGAACAAAGAGATTCTCAATTAATCACCCTGTTGGGTTTTGGACCTCCGATGGAAGCTGTAGAAGCATCAATCATCCATCATGTAATCCTTGAAATTCATTCTTGGAAATATAAATGTTGAAGGAGTAGGGTTACTAATGGCATTTAGAGCAGCAGTTGTACCATTCCCCTTTAGCCTGAAGTAACATGCCCCACTTGCTTCATTCCCCTAGCACCCATGTTATTAGGAGGAATATGAACAGTAGAGTTGCCAGTCATGATTAAATTATAGATTTTATTAGCAGAGAACTTGTGCCTTGACATAGACTCCTTTGAATCCCCCATCCAAAAAAAGAGAACTTTCATGCTTTCAAGATTAAAACTTGTCACAGAAGAAGGAGTATCAGCCTTGAATTTTCTGAAAGACAAGGACTTGTGACATTTCCTCAGTCCTCTCAGCAACATACTACATCACATTCCTTGTTTCCCCAGCTCCGATATATAAATACACCATATTGTATTCTTGCACCTGGTTTGAAATACTTGACCAGTGTGTTCCTGTGTGAAACCAAAAACTTGTTAATCTAATTTATGTCTTTGTATTCAAAAACAGTAAAATTTTGCTGTTCTTGGAACTTCGTCAAATGGAAATTTAATGTATGTTTTGAAATTCCAAAATCGTGTGCTGCTGTCTTTACTGTCTCTCTCAAATTGCATCTCGCATGACTTGTTTTGTGACTTACATTTACCTTGTCTTGTTCTGCCAGCCTTGCTTTATGTCACTCTCTTAGAAACAAAATAGATTTCTTGATACCAAACTTATTGAACATACTAATTAAATTTTAAATTTAAATAATGCAAGTGCGCTGTGTTGCAGCTTGGGACATGATCCAAGGTACAGCAGACCATGATGCCACAAGATAATATGAGAGATTATAACACAAAATTAATAGTTGTTTTAGGTTAATTGACAAACTACTTATAATTAAAACAAGATGTAAATTACCATCTAAGTATATATAGTTTATTCCTTGTACTGATTACATGTTGCTAAAACCCCTACATGTTTCAGTCATACAAGACCATCTTATAAATCAGTATAATGAGCTCTGTCTATAGTTATGATAGGTTAATTGAAAAAATACTTATATGAAATGAAACTGATCTTACCTATTCTTTACACTCTCAGGAAATAATACCATCTTAAACAGTAAATAACCTCATAGTAAACAAAGGTACAAACACACACTGTTCACAGTGGAAGAGTCATAAATGATGTAAAATTTAACATTTGTGTTCATAGATAGCAGAGCAGTGACTAATGACCCAGGGTACAGAGACCATGTCTGTTCCTAATTTCACTTCTTGTTAAATAGTATTTATGCAATATCTCATATTACAGGAAACTAGGACAATGCCATACTAATACTTTGTCTCCTGATTTTTTTGGGAGACATAAGAAATAGCTGCATAAAGTGGAATGCCCATTCAGTGTTCCTCAATTTAACATTTTTCTTCATTTGATGATCAGTTTCTGTGATCTCAGGTCAATAATCTCAGTGTTAAATTTCCTCCATTTAAGATTTTTCTCAATTTTATGTTCAAATGCTCTGCTCCATGGAAAAATCCCAGTTGGGGATTTGAGCATATGTGTAGATGTGCTTGGCTTGAGAACATGTATGTATAAAATTTTACCACTTGTGAAACACACCATGCACACAATACACATACGTACTCGTACGTTCCACAGATCAAAAATTTAATTTATCATATGACTTTAGGATATGGATTAAGGCATAAAATATGTAAAAGTGCAAAACGTGGTAAAAAGGTATGAATGATTGAATGAATGTATAAGGTGTGGGCCTTCTCAGCCCTTGCGCTGTGACCTACAGTGATCTGTTGTGCTTTTGGTAAAAAGTTACAGCTATTCCTGTAACAGGCTCTGAAGGCCCATTGGGTTGTGAGATGTCAAGGTTCCCACATTTTCTAGACAGTTGGCCCACAGATGGTGGTGAGGTTGTCAGCCTTATGCACTGGCCGCCCTTTACCCCCAGGTAGAGCCCCTGCTGTAAAGAAGACGAAGTTGTCCCTGTGTTTAACTAATTTAAGCACTATGTCATGAAGGCATATGGGGAGTGTATGTGTAGATTCACATTTTATTGACCTCAGCACTAGCTGGAGGTGAGTGGTCTGCTTCACACCCCTGCCGCTTTATCCTCGAGGAAAGAGGCCCCAGTACCCGTTGGATAGGAGGCTGGATGGTCCCCAGAGCCGGTCAGGACAATGTGGAGAAGAGAAAATTCTTGACCCTGCCAGGACTCAAACCCTGACCCCTTGGTTATCCAACCCATAGCCAATTGCTATACCAACTGCACTATTCCAGCTACTCACCCTTACAGTAGATTATATATAATTTCTAAACATATTCATCAGGAGAATAAAAGGATTTTGTATTTGAGTATCTTCCTAATCACACTTTAAATTGTGCCCTTTTGTTCTTAATGCTTATAGATTATAAGGCAAATTATTAACAACTTTGATACCAGCATAAAATACACTTCTCAGGATGGAAGTGAGGGTGTGTCGGCCAAAGAAGATGATTCTTTCTTCTTCTATTCACACTGTGTATCAGTTAATATGAAAACACTCCTGGTTACTCATGATAGAGGTTCACTAATGAAAGTGTATATTTACATGGAAGAGGTAAAATCTCTAATCTCTGAAATATTCTTTGACATAAAATATTAGATTTGGCAGCGGCCATAATTGTAATTATTTTCTTTTGTAAAGCAAATATCCTTTTTGCTATCAGTGTCAATACTACTAACATGAAACACATCAAATTGCATAATATTCTCAGCTTAGCTTGAGGAATCATCTGTTCATTATGTTTCTTCCAGTTTAGGAGGTTGTCAATATATAAATATTACAATTTTGTACCTAGTGTCTTTTCCATATATTTTCCATTATCTATATAAATGAAAACGTAAATGTTGGTTTGTGTCTAATGGAAGATCTCCGAAAGTTCTTCACCGATTGCTTTGAAATTTTGACACAACGTTGCATTTGAACACGTGCGTGCTTTCATATACCTATTATATAGATGTCACACCCGTGACAGGTAAAAACAGCTAAAAGTATTAATTGTATTCAATATAATATACTGTAACGTGTTATACGTCGTCCATCAAATACCAAGAATTCATTGCCTAGGAATAACTGTGGCAATGAACTGTTGAAACAGCGGATCGTTGCCTTGGAATAAACATGACAACGAACTGTTGAAACTGTTCGCTGCCTAGGAATAATCATCGCAACAAACTGTTGAAACAGCACATCGTTGCCTTGGAATAACTGTGGCAATGAACTGATGAAACTGCGGAAATAATGCATTTTTGCGGCAACGAGCACAGAACACGTGAAATGGAACCCTGGGCGAAAGTGCCCTCTATTGTGTCCGAAACCGGGTTATAATAGTCCAGCTCCGAAGAATTTTTCGGTGATACTGGACGCAATAATAATTGTACTCGCTGGTGTAAAAGTGAGCGTTCAATAACTTATTCGCTGAATCCGAGACGTGCGTGGAAGTTATTTCGTAAGTATAGTTTATTTTTCATTGTTTTTCTTTTCGTTTTCTAAGAGCAGACTTAGGTCGTCGTACTCGCGGAGCGGAAGCAATGCGTCGAGTAGTTTCAAATGAAACTGGGGAAGAATGGGCAGACTGAGCCACAGCAAGTCATGGCCGGGCACAGCTAGTACCTAATATTGTAGTAAATTGTTACAAATGTTGTTGCATTCGTTTTATCAAGATGTCTTAGCAGTAACCAATTACTTATGAGAGAAAATATTAAATTTACCATTGCATAAAATATCATTGGTCATGATAAAATATTTATTGTTTATGGTTGGTTATGTATATATTGTGGCATATAGACACATTGCTAGAGAATGACAGCGAAACAAACAACGAGACAACAGCCATTACTAGGCAACAGCTTCATAAATACACAACAATACTTAAGCAATGGTTAGGCAGAGGCCTGTGTGCAACAGTGGAAGTACTGTTGGAAGCAGTGTTATCTGTGTGGTCCTCTTTGAGGCTACATCACTTAACTGACTGAATTGAGTTCAATTAGTCCAGTGCAGTGAACTGGAGAGAGTTGATTGGTGAATAAATGAGTGAGTTAGAAGACTGCTGCGGTTCAGTCCTTGTGAGCCATTTTTGTTAGAAGCTGGTAGCTGAGGCACAGGGATAGTTCGGGAACCTAGAGCAAGGGGAACGTCCACCGTTGGAAGCCGTTACCAAGTAATGACTGGTGAAGACACAGCAGGCTGAGAAGACTTAGTACATGCTGTAGGAACTGCTGAGAGTGTAAATTAGCAATGGTGCTATAGTTACTTGTAGTTATGATCTGTATGTGGTGAGTAAATCGTATTACCAATCCAGACCGGTCTATAGTCACTCTGTTACATGACAGTATATTAAAAACGGCAATGGGGCAAGTATGACCATTGGGAGAATCACAGTTTTACTCATATCCAATTTGAGATGACTTTTGGAGTTACTGCAATTATTGACTTTTTGCACATGTCCATTGTCCTGTTTTTTTATTCAAAACAACGTTTCAAAGACTTAGCTCTGTCTCAAACCTCAGATAGAAGCCTGTTCAGTTGGGTCCAATCTATAGAGCTTGGCCCTATCTCTGTCCGTTGGACTCTACTGAGTAAGCTTTTACCTCAGGATGGAGACAAAGTTCAGTCTCTGAAATGTTTTTAAATAAAGAGCTGGATGATGGGTATTGTTCAGAAAGTCAATAATTATATTAATATACTATCATCACAAGCTTTTAGATACTATTTACCTTTTGAAGTGCATTAAATTATTTTGTTTACACTTTTTTTCTGCCAGTAATACAGGATCTGAACTAGTTTGCAGCTGCTCTAAGAATAGGATAGAAATAATAATTGATCTAACAAAATGTCATGTTTTACACAGTCAACAGCTGTAGTTAAATCAGGAAATGTCCCCCTAATGTTTATAGCTTGGTTAATGGCTTTAAATACATTGAATACAGGTTTTGAATAGACATCACTTTACTGATGCCAATTTTTTGGGAATTAATCTATTGTTAGTATGTGTGTATTGACTTAGCCTTCTATACACGACCTTCTCGAACATGTTAGAGAAGGTAAATAGAAAAATAGGCATACAGTTTCTCATGCAAGACTTGTCACCTTTCTTTAATAAGTTTTTTTTTGCTGAGATTTTAAAATAATTAGAGAAAATAAGTTTATATGGAATTATTACAAATGTGATTTAGTGACTGAAAATGTTTGGACCTTTTGAATTTTACTTTTTATTTCAACCTCTGTGGTCTGAATAATTTTAATTCCATGGAGATTATTTGGGAATTAATTTTTTAATGTAATTGCATTTTCTTTTCCTTCTTCATACATTTTTAAATTATCAGTAATTGTCAAAAAAGAAAGTATTAAATGCATCATCAATTTTACAACAACAACCACCTTTGCTTTTTCAGCATTTGTAAGAAGAGAGGGTATCCATTCAGGCAGATGTATTTCTGTTCTCTGTTTTTACTGTCCCTTGTTTTTTATTTTATTGTTTGATTTTCATCTATGTCTGCTATAATAATGCTTCTTTAGTCCTTTGTATCCTGCCTTAGGTTTTTGTGGTTTCCCTCAGTCCTCCAGTCAGATGCTAGGTAGTACATCCAGTAGGCTGTGGCCATTTCCTTACAAATCCTTTTCACTTTGTCATTCACTAATCATTGTATCAGTTGATATTATATAGCCCAGGTAAAATAAACTACAAAAAGATCTTTCTTTGGTCTAGGCACTCATATTTAATTTAAAATAATATTTAGAAAATTCTCAGAAGTTATGAACTTATTGTTGATATTATTTTTATAAATATATTCTCAGGTCTTGCTTTTTTTAATGACAGCTTAAATTCTGTGACTGTTTCATTATTTATTTGCTTGGTTTTATGGTGTGATGGTAATCTGTTATTTGCAGGAGCAATATTATCAATTACAGGAGACTGGCCATCATGGTTTGATGGTCCATTTACAGTGATAGATAAAGATGATCCTCTTGTAGTGCTTTCTGCAAAAATATTATCAACTGTAGAGTTCAAGCCATCCATTCTTCAAGAAAAATATAGTATATATATCAATTTATATGTTGACATAATGACCATAATTCCATTCTTCTGTTATTATCAATAAAGTAGGTGGACAACTTGTCACCAGAATGCAGAGCAGGATCATTACATGAAGATACCTAATAGATCTGTGGGAACATCCCACATTATCACGCATTTCAGGTCAGGTCAGGTCAGGTCATGTTACAACTGACGGTCAGTCAGTCTGTCGGTCTTGGTGTCGAGCCCCAGCTGGGGCTCATGACCAGATATTTCTTTTCAATGAAAGTTACTGTCCTGTCTATGTGTAGCGCCCTCTCTGACGAGAGGTCGGGTCTGTCATCTGTCAGTCAGTCTGTATTAAGTCTATTGTCTGTATTTACATACATTTACAAATACACACTTAATCCTTACTTCTATGTACAATATATACACAGCCTCTGTCAGTCCAGGCTAGGTACAGCGGATTATGCCCTTTCATATATATACATATATATCCTAGTAGTATTAGCTACCACGGCAGTCTAGTCACTTGAACGGTCGTATGCCTGACCGCCGCCAAGTTTAAGCCTCTTATACTTTCTGTGTCGGGCTTCGCCTTGTCCGATGTTGCGAACATTCTCATTATCATGATTTTGTATGACTTCTGCTTGTTGCCTGCATAATTTTGTTATGTAATCATATACGTACGGGATTTTGAATGCCATGTGCAAATCGCGGACCGGTGTGCGCCTTGGAAAATTGCCAATCGTGCGGAGAACCTTGTTTTGCAGGCGCTGCAATTTCACTAGATGAGTGTCTGCCGCAAACTCCCAGGCGGGACTAGCATAAGTCATTACGGATCTAATAAGAGCTTTGTGGAGGGTCAGTTTAATGTTAGCGCTCAATCGCTCACTTTTGAATAGGGAATACACTCTAATGAATGTTCTGAAGGCCTTGGCTTCGATCATTTCTATGTGTAATCTCCAAGTCACTTTCTTATCGAAGATTACACCTAGATATTTTGCACTATTTACAAATGGAATGTTTCTTCCATTTAGAGTAAGACAAGACTCAGGCGGTCGACGACCACGAGAGAAGTAGACCCCCCGAGTCTTATCTTCATTAATTTTTATATTCCAGCGCTCACACCAGGTCTCCATTGAGCTGAGACCGCGCTGGAGTTTTCTAACAATAAAACCCTCTTTGCGATCTGTCGCATACAGACAGGTGTCGTCTGCAAAGAGGGCCAGGTGAACGCCCTGTGTATGGGGGGCATCATTTATATACAAATTAAAGAGAGTAGGGGAAAGAACAGAACCTTGTGGCACCCCTGCTTGCATTTCCCTTGGCGTTGACATTTCGCCTTCAACAGAGACCCTGAATTTACGTTTAGAGAGAAAGGACCCAATAAGCTTGGTCAAAGAGTTGGGGAATTCCAATTTTGATAATTTAAACAGCAAGCCTGAGTGCCACGTGGTATCAAAGGCTTTTTCGATGTCCAAGAACACTGCAGCCGTAGACATTTTATTGTTGAAATTAAGGGTCACGTGGTCCGCCAGCCTCATACATTGCAATGTCGTGCTGTGACGTGCACGAAAACCAAACTGACTTGCGTTGAGCAGGTCTCTTTCTTCAATATGTTTATGGAGGAATTTCAAAATTGCTTTTTCGAATAGTTTTCCTGTCGTGGACAGGAGGCTGATCGGACGTAAATTTTGAGGAAATTTCGGGTCTTTACCCGGTTTAGGTAAAGTTATTATTTTTGCTTCCTTCCAAGTATTTGGAAAGTGAGAGAGCCGAAAACAGTGATTGAATAAGTGAGTTAGGTGAACCAATGGTCTCCTTGGAAGGTGCCTGAGGCATTCATTTGGGATGCCGTCAATTCCACAGGCCTTTTTTAATTTCAGGGATTTTATTAATTTCTGAACGTCACATGGTCTGATCCTTAGAAGGGGGTTTTCATGTGGCGTGAACTGAGTTTCCAAACAGTCGGCAATTTCATTGGCTTTTTCAGAAGGATGAAATTTTAGGCCAGAAGAACCATGAATAGCAGTTGGTGCCCTTGGTCCGTCTCTCTGAAGGAGAGATTTCGCAATGGGCCATATACACTGAGGTGTGACTTCAGTGTTACTTATTTTTGTTTCCCACCGTTCAAGTGCCTTTTTTCGGGTCATTCGCCTGATTGCTTTGGTGACCCAATTGACTGCCGTTTTACATGCTGGATCCCTGGTTTCTTGCCACAGTTTTCGTAGCCTCTGCTTGTATTTAATCAAACGATCTAGACCAGGAAGATCGTTGTTTATGTCCGAAAGTGTAACTTTACTTGTCGACAGCCTATATGCCGAAGCAATAGAGGCTGCAAAGTCGCGTGCCGCTTTATCGGCTTCTACCCCCGAATTAATTTCTAGTTTAGGTGATATTAATTCAGAAGCGAGGCTTTGAAACCGCTCCCAATCTGTAAATTTTTCGATGGGTTCCGAAAGATTCCTAATTTTAACGTGATCCAGTATGTGGAATACTATTGGTAGGTGATCTGAGTCCAAAATATCAGAGACGATGACCTCTGGCACTCTGATATTTTTGTGAACCACAATGTCTAGCACGTCACCATTTCCCGTAGGGGAATAATGAGTGGGGCACTGTGGTGCTGAAATTTCGAAATCTCTCCTATCAAATAAATCAACGAGTTTCAAGCCTGAGGGGTTTGAAACTCTGCTATTCCAAAAGGGGTTCTTAGCATTCAAATCACCTGCCAAAATAGACTTACGTCTGAAGCTTAAGAGCTCAGTGATGTCAGCATCACTCCAGGCTTTGCTTGGAGATTTGTAAACAGCTGCAAGCAGCACTTCGCTATTTCCAATTGGTATGCAGACCCCTGTCGCTTCTACTGAAACAAGGGGTGGTAGGTCTACATGGTTATGGGGAATGCCTTTTCTTACTGCAACGGCAGTTCCGCCATTTCTGCCCGACTGGTGGTCGATTCTATAAAAGTGGTAATTTGGAATAAAGAACCTCTCATGAGGTTTCAGATGTGTCTCCGAAAACAGGGCCACATCTACATGTAGGTCTTGCAACTGTTTACTGAGCTCATAGCGCTGCCTCTTAATGCCGTTTGCATTAAATGCTATGACTTTGAGGGGCCTATGAACTCTAGTGGCCATTCTGTTTCATAAGACTCAGAACAGTTTTGGTAATGGCCATTATTTTTTCCTCTTCGGCACTGCACCACTGACCTCTGTCATAATCTGCTGTTCTACAGTCACTACTCTCAACATATTGTCGAGAGATGGACTGTTTACATGACTAGCCTGAGTTGACTGACCTGTTTTTTGTTCCTGTACAAGGACCGGGACGCTCGGTTTCGTGGCTTCTGGTGGGACTGTCACTGGAACTTGGGGAGTCTGAGGTCGCTGCTCCTGCGATGTGCTGCCACGGAGCGCTGCCGCGAAGGAGACTCCAGGGGTAACGATATTCGAGGAGAACACCCTTCCCGTCGTAGTTTTGGGTGCTCTCTGCGATTTCCTCCTCTGCAGTTCCTCCCTCGCGTGTCTGCAGCCCCGATAGTTGGCGGGATGTGGCTTCTCTCCTTTCAATTCGCAATTGCAGCAGGCTGGGGTGGAGGCAGCGTTCTGTTTCTCAGGACACTCTTTGTGCAGGTGGCCACCCCCGCACCACATGCAACGGGGAGGTTGTTTGCAATTGGCTCAGATGTCGCCAAACTGTTGGCAGTTGTGACACTGCGTAAGGCCACTCTGTGCTCTATATGCCTCAACCTGAATGGAAATGTGGCAAAGGCTTTGAAGATGGAAAATTTCTTGAGATTTCGCCGTCCGGGGTAGGGTGATAAGGAAGAGCGGGAGGTTTCTTGCTATCCCTTCGTCTGAAGGCAACCCGCGGGTGGTTGTCATCTGCTTCACGCTGACCACATCAAATCCCAGGGTCACCAGTCCATCAGATATATCCTCCGCAGGCGTATTGTGAGGGAGTTGACGGATTACGGCCTTTATGGGTTTTAGGGACTTGGGAAAGAAGGTAAAATATGAAAGACTGTTGTTCGATAGATGGGACTTGATGGCTTCAAAATCTGCCATGTTCTTGGTGAGGACTCTGGTCCCGTTTCTGGTACTGCGGAACTCAAAGTCGCCTTTGACAACATTTTTCAGTTGCTTCTGCAATTGAATTAGGTTTACAGTGGACGTGAGAATTATTGGGGGGGCCCTGCCTGCTTTGCCTGAGGTTTCCTCCTCCAGCATAGTGGCTTCTACAACAGAAGTTTCTGTTTCCATAGTTGCCTCCCTGAGGGGGGCGAAGTAGTTTTTGGTGGCAACCTCTGGCTTAGTGTTGCTTTCGACTGCTGCAGTTGGTTTTTTCGGAGTCGGTGCGGTTTCAGCGGTACTTTGTCGTTTCCGCCTCCGGACTTCTTTGAAGCCTTCCTCCCCGGCTNATTCAGGGTCTCTGTTGAAGGCGAAATGTCAACGCCAAGGGAAATGCAAGCAGGGGTGCCACAAGGTTCGGTCCTTTCCCCCACTCTTTTCAACATGCATATTAATGATGCCCCCCCAAACTCATGGTATTTATTTGGCCCTTTTTGCGGACGACACCGGTCTATATGCGACAGATCGCAAAGAGGGTTTTATTGTTAGAAAACTCCAGCGCGGTCTCAGCTCAATGGAGACCTGGTGTGAGCGCTGGAATATAAAAATTAATGAAGATAAGACTCGGGGGGGGTCTATTTCTCTCGTGGT